>NW_026000005.1:5485308-5552455 GCF_001458135.2 Marmota marmota marmota
AAAAAAAAAAAAAAAAAAAAAGTTCTTCAGTGTCATGCTGAACCATACAATAGGAAATGGCTACATACAGTGTTTGGGATTAAACTCTAACACTGAACTGACACCTAGTCTTTTTATACAGTGTCACTTCTCCTGCCACTGCCTTTGGTGAGGCCCACAGGGAGGCCCCGAAGATCTTGGAACATGCAGGGTTATTCCTTGTTCTTCTCTGCCTAATGAACCTCTACTTTCCTCCAAAGCTCAGTTTAAGCCTTGATCCTACTGGGAAACCTTTCTAAATCTCCAGCATGATTTTCAATTTCCCTTTTCTCTGTGTCCAGAGTGTTTTATGAAAACTTTTATCAGAGAACTTGTGGTGCAGATTATAATAGCTAGATTGAGGAGAGGAACTGGAACTTTTATGATCTCGTGCTTGAGGATGGTGCCTGACACATAGGACATCCTAGAAAATCTTGCCTGGCATAAAGAGGATTAAAATAACTGTAATTTGAGGGTTTTTCTCTAGGATGGGTAAAGAATCGATATCTTGTGTCCCATTCCCAAATTCCTACCATACAGGGACTCTCATGAGCTACTGAGGAGAAAGGAAGGAACGGACACTTTGAGCTTAATTTGATTCACAACTCATGAAGCTTAAGAGAACTAATTTCAAAGCATTTTTATGACCATAAGGTGTATAGGCAAGGTAGATGGATCTTTTGTATATATAAAATCTATTTATGCCTTTTGGTTACATATTATAATCTTTTCTAAAAGGGAGAACTTACCATCTTATGAACCCAACTCAGAAATAATTGTGATAGTATTTCCAAAAAATGACTTCTTTTGACTTTAGAAATGTAAAAATTTTGAGAGAGACCAAGGAGGATCTCCTTTTTAAGTTTTATGACATTGTAGATGTTAGAATTATTGTGTTCCCTCAAAATCTAAAGAAAAAAAGTCCAGTCCAAGGTTGGCACCCAAGTTTACCATCTGTCCTCATTATTAATTGGTTTGGGAATGTATGTGAGCAGACAAGATACCCACAATTAATTTGTATACTCCCACATCTTGTTGTATAATACTTACCTTTGTAAGGATAATTGGAAATTATCTGCTAAAGGTCTGATTTGTTGGCTTAGAAAATAGGGAGTAACTTCAAGATCTTCCTAACCAAAATAATTGCTGTATTTTCACTAAATGATAATGTCTTAACACAGGAATTCTAGGACATGACCATGAAGGCATGCCTTCTTTCATAGGAGAGGAAAGGCTTGATGCTCAAGGCAAAAATATTAGCTCAAGTGCTATTTCTTAGTACTTCCTTGGGCTCGACATCTCTCTCTCTCTCTCTCTCTCTCTCTCTCTCTCTCTCTCTCTCCCTATTAGGATCCTAAGAAGTTAAATGTTTCTGGATGATTTTCATACACCCTTTCTGATTTGAAATCTGTCCAGGGATTAAATTAAAACTAAATTCATTTCAAGGCACCAAGAACAAAGTGGCTTGGTAAGTTTCTATCTTGTATTATTCTACAAAAACAGAATAATATTCACATAAGGTATTGTGTTTTCTATAAACTTAGGTCTTATTTGTATAGTGCAGAACATATCCATGGTGATCTTTTACTAAGATCGGAAGCTACTGGGAGAGGCTTTTTATCACTTCAATGCCTGAACAAAATCCATCAATAAAACTGCACTCAGGATTTAAAAGAGCTTCTTTCGAAGTAGAGACCAAGAGTGTATGAAGCTATTCGTAGGGAAATCAAAAGAAAACTAAAGAATTCTAAAAAATAAAAAGTTGGAGCTTGAAAATTGCACTGCAATTTATACGTAAAATTCTGCAATAAAAGAGAATGTTAAAAATCAAAACAAAACAAGTCAACTATCTGCAGAGTGATTCTTCAGAGGAGTGGTTGTAAAGGATAAAACTCAAGGACATCCACTGTAAGGTTCTTGCTTAGCATCAGGGCGGCCATCTTAAGTGACAGCTGCCATTTTAAGAAAAATTTCACTTTCCTGCCCACGGGTATTTCTGAGAAAGGCTCACCACTCCCTCATATCAACCCAACCCTTAATGGCCTGCATTAGGACCTGCCTGGCTCTAATCCCTGAGCCTGCCCCATAAAAGTCCCCAAACCCAAGCCTGTTTTGCCTCTCTATATGGAGAGATGTGCCTTTATTTGTTAACTCTGACAATCTCTCATGTGTATCTCTGCCTGGTCTCTGCTTTCATTTCTCACTTGCCCATCTCCTGGTTCCTTGCTTTCCTTTTGTTGGTGCTGAAACCCGGGATCAGGTTCCCTGGTGTGCATGCTCCCCTCTTCGGGGTCCCTGGACCCTGATCTGAATTCCATCATGGGACCAGGCCTTTTATTCTGCCAAATGCCCTCTCTGCACCCACCACCAGACATTTCAGGTAAGACCCTTGTCTCTGGTCGACCTACAGGTCCCAGGAAGTGACCATTGATCCTCTGGCACTCCCAGGGTTACTGTGTGGTCAAGGGCACTCCCAGCCACAAATTTCACAACTATGGTTGATCCCTACTCTTGACCAGGTCTATAGGTGGTATTTTATTTGGGTCCTGGGTTTTGAGAAAAACCACTGAGGGTGATTAGGAATTGTTCCTGGTGAGACCTCTTGGCCTTGGGTTAATCTGTACGGCTTCTGCCCCTAAATAGTCCCTGCCAGGCACCCAGGTGCCTCTATAGCCCTGCCCCTGATGCTTAATATCCAGCGATGGTAATGACCCCCTGAGCATAACCATCCTCTTGACTGGGTGGTACTAGAGACTGGGGAATGCCCCACCTCTAAACTCACCTCCTACATCTCACCATGGGTGGCTCCATGGGAGGAAATATATCCATTCCCTCCCATAGTCCTCTAGGCTGCCTTCTGGATAAACTAGGATCTCTCTGGATAAACTAGGATCTCTCTCTCACTCTGGACCTAACCCCCGCTAAATTTATCCATTTGTTCAATCAGATCTGGCCTCTTAACAGCACTCTAGATCCCAGTATTATCAGGGATCTTTTCAACTATTGTAAGAATTTGGGAAAATGGAAAGTGATATCATATGTTCAGGCCTTCTCCTCTCTATGTTCCAAGCCCTCTCTCTGCAACTCTTGCTCTACTGCACAAGTCCTCTTAGCTGTCACCTCCCCTGTGCCTGCTTCCAAAGGGACCGAAAATCCTACCCAGGACTCCTCCTCTTTTGGGCCCTGCCATACCACAATTCTCTTTCTGATGAAGCTGCCACAGCAACTGTCCCCTCAGCCCCTCCACCCTTCTCTCTTCCTGCTACATGCCCACAAGCTGCAGCTGCCCAACCCACATCTCTGTGTCCTCTACATGAGGTGGCTGGAGTAGATGGTGTAATCTGGGTTCATGTGCCTTCTCTTTGTCAGATCTTTCACAGATAGAAAAGCAGCTTGGGTCCTATACTTCAAGCCCCACCACATAGATCAGAGTTTCAATATCTGACCCAATCATATGATTTGACCTTCCATGATATCCTATGATATTGTCTAACACCATCCTCCCTGAGTAGCGCAGGCAAGTTTGGGAGCAAGCTAAAAAGTATGCTGATGAGGTACATCAGACCTCCCCTGCCCATCTGACTGGCACTGAAGCAGTCCCTGATTGCAAGCTCACCTGGGATTATAATTCTCCTGGAGGAGTTACCAATTCATTACTTGCCTCATGGCAGGACTTAGAAAGGCAGCCCATAAAGCTATCAATTATGAAAAGCTCCAAGAAGTCATCCAAGATAAAAATGAAAACCCTTCAGCATTTTTAGATCGCCTGGCCAAGGCTTTATTACAATCTGGACCCTGAGCCAGAAGGGAGACAACTACTAATAACCTACTTTTCTCCCAGAGTTTCCCTGATATTAAGGCCAAACTAGGGTGTCTTGAGAGAGGGCCCCTAACTCCCCAAGCTGAGGTTCTAGGAGTGGACTTTAAGGTATATAATGGGAGACACAAGAAGGCCCAGAAGTAGAAATAACAGATGCTTGCTCATACCATCCGTCCGGCCTCAGCATCTGTCCCTGGTTCCACTGGCCCATAGAGGGGTCCCTCGGGACTGCCCAGACCCTATTTTAAATGTGGTCAAATGGGTCACTGGGCTTGTACATGTCCCAAGCCTCACAAGCCTCTGGGTCCTTGTCCTAAATGTCATCAGGAAGACACTGGGCTGTTGCCTGGCCAGTACATGTACATGTCCCAAGCCCATAGCAGCTACCAGCCATCCAGCCCTTTTGGTTCCCCTTTCCAACTCTTAGGACTGGCTGCAGAGGACTGATGAGGCCCAGGTTCCCATCACCTGACCACTACCATCACTTCACAGGAACCCAGGGTAACTCTGTGTATTTTGGATAGGCCTGTCTCCTTTCTCCTAGACACTGGGGCTATATATTCAGTCCTCAAGAAGTTGGGGGGCCTACTTCAAACGCTCACAGACACCTTGCTTTGTTTGAATTTTTGGCTCTGTAATTTTTACCCTCTCCTTTTTGTTCATTCCACAGTGCCCTGCTCCCCTTGTGGGAAGGGACATCCTCACAAAGTTGGGGCTATGCTTTCCTTCTCCCCTCATATATGCTCCAATGGAGACTTGTTTGCCACTCCCTGATCCTCACCCTTACCTTGGGACCTCACCCTTACCTTATTCCTTTTGCCAGTGCCTTCCCATTACCCACTTCCAAGGTGGACCCTACTGTTGGGATGTTTCAAGTCCTTCTGTTGCCTCACACCACAAGCCCATTCACATCCATCTCAAAAACCCCCTCTATTTTCTGGCCCAATCACAATACCTGCTCTCCTTCCTTGCTGTTGTTGTCCCTCTCTTTTTGCAGAGCAGCCTTGTCAGATTCCTTATAATAAACCCACTTCTTTTCCCAAGTGGGTGTGTGATTAGTCCTCTGCCACTTTTCTTTCATTGATGCCAGTGAATCGATCATGTTCTCCTATCAGTTTTGCTCTCCCCTCTGGGGATTTGAGCTGCTTTGGGATCCTGGCCTGAGGGCCCAAGACAATTATGACACACTTTCTTCCACTCACTTAGCCTCTTCTTCTTCATCCACACTCCATCCTTACCTTCCCCTCCTCCTCACAAGTCTACTCCTGAGAGATAGCAGTGACCTGTCTCCTCTCTAGAACTTAGATCTTGGCCCAGCACCAAGATTCTTGCCCATCCCTTCCCCTTGGTGAGTTCACTCCAATTCCCCTTGGGGAATTCCCAGTCCCTTCCCTTTGGCAAGTTCACTCTCAGTTCTTGGTTCTTAGCTCCTCAGCAGAGCTCATGAAAGCCCTGGCCAGGCAACCAAGACTCTTTATGGGCAAAGCCTGGGACTAGGGAAGAGGCAAGTGTCTCCCTTCTCTCAGTCCCAGACTCCAAATTGCCAGGAGGAACTCCCAAATCGTCCTCGCCCACTTAGCTCCACTTCCTTTGGCTTCTGATTCGAAGACCCATTGACCAATTCAATCTTCCAATCTTCATAACTCTTGCGAACACTCAGCAAAAGGGAAGAAAATCCCTTATGTGCAGGTTTTCTCCTTTCTCCATTCTAAGTCTTCTCTTTGCTCCTCTTGCTCCCCCACCCAGCTTCTATTTGCCACTAAAGCTCTGGATTTCTCTACAGACTCTACTTTTAGACAAACAAGGGACCTAGAACTCTCCTACACTGTAAAGCACTAGGCAGCAATCTCCCTGGCCAATGCCACACTGAAGCTAACATTAAAGTACAAAAATCAGACTCAGCAGGCTTGATAAAAGGCCTAAGGGGGTGGAGAGAAGGTGTCAATTTAACTTTTTTCCTTGGCTAAAACACAGAAGAATGATTTCAAAACTTTTTCTCTTTATCTCCCTAATCTCACATGCCCATTGCCCATTTGCTCTAGGGGTCCTTGAACACATGCTAAGGCTAACCTTTGCCCTGTGGCTTATCTACCAACCCTACTGTTGGGGATGGGCCCCCTGCCTATGAACATTGGCAGCAGCCTCTCTACTCATTAACGAGCCAAAGAAACTTAGCTTTGGGGCCCCATTCACAATCCTGGCTCCCCATCACCTAAAGGAACTCCTCACCTACTAGGATTTACATTCCTTACCCCCCTGTCACCTTTTATCTCTACAGGCAGAAGATCTCAGTCTTACTTTCCACACATGCTCACATTTAAATCCTGCTACTCTCCTCCCCACTCCTCAGGACTCTTCCACCTCTTCTCCTCTTAGCCATTCATGCATTGAAACTCTGGAGGGGCTTCTTCCACATCCCTCTCACATACAGGAAGGTCCCTTGCTCCAGGCAACATACACATGGATCACAGATGGCTCTTCCTTCCTTTAGGAGGGAGTTCTTCTACCCTTCAGGTAGGGTATGCTATACTCTCTCTTACCTCGGTTGTGGAAGTGGCTCCCTTCCCCAATAATTCATCCAATCAGCAGGCTGAACTTGTTGCCCTCATAAGAGCCTTCACTTTAGCAAAGGGAGCCTCCCTCAGTGTCTACACTGACTCTAAATACACTTTCCACATACTTCTCTCCCACTCTGCTATTTGGAAGGAGTGCGGATTCCTTACCACCAAGGGAACCTCAATTACTAATGCCCCCTTTATCTCTGATCTTCTTCAGGCCTCAAAGCTTCCCACTGCCATTGGAACTGAGAATGGCAGCTAAGTAACCCCTTTCTCCAGTGGGCACTTCCTTTCCTGACCTCTCTCCTTGTCGTAGGCCTTTTGCTACATCTTGCCCCCTGTGTCATTAGATTTATTCAAGATCAGATTCAAAGGATCTCTAACCAAACCATGAACCAGCTTCTGTTACAGGACTTCCAACCCCTCACCAAAATTGGGCCATCTGGAGTCGGCATTTGCTGGCATCTCCTGACCATCCCCATGGCCTCAATGACACCTCATGTCCCTAACAAGAGTCCAGATGCCGCCCATTCCCAGCAGGAAGAAGCTCCAGAAGATTGATCTATGCCCCTGTTCCTTAAGAGGCCCAATAACAAACAAAAAAGGGGGGAATGTAAGGTCCTTGCTTAGCATCTGGATGGCCCTCTTAAGTGAAAGCTGCCATTTTAAGAAAAATTTCACTTTCCCACCCAAGGGCATTTCTGAGAAAGGCTCACTACTCTCTCATACCAACCAAACCCTTAACTGCTTCTTTTAGGACCCACCTGGCTCTAATCCCTGAGCCTGCCCCATGAAAGTCCCAAACCCCAATCCTGTTTTCTCTTTGTCTGTGGAGTTTGTCAGAGCTGTGTATCTCTGCCTAGTCTTCTCTTTCATTTCTTGCATGCCCGTTTCCCAATTCCTCACTTTCCTTTCATCCACAACTTTGAGCTCTTATTTCACAAGAAGCAAAGTAATTGCTTTGCCATTGCAACTAAGTGACTTAAATATTTAATGGAAATTATCATTTAAATGAATACATGAATTTACTATTAAAAGCGCTGTTTTATTCTGAATAAATACTTTTAAAATAAAGTCATTTTTTACTTGTTTTGTTTTTGCTTTGATAGATTTTGACTTTTTGTAGTTTTCTTCATTTTGTGAAGTTGATATTCTTTATCTGTTGTCCCTACTTAAGATTTTGTGTGTTGGGGGGGTATGATGCTGATAGATACCTCCAGCTGGATGTAGCTCAACTGATGCAGCATTTCTGGCCTCTCTACATCCCCTCTCTAATTTATTCTATCCCGAAAAGTGAGAGTGACTTATTACCAAGTGGGCCATACATAGCCCAGCTTTCCTTTATTTCTTAGGAATGAAATCTGTATAGGAAGTAGATTTTCTCCTGCAGGGATGGGAGTTGACAGCATGACTGACGTGCAGTGTGTCAGAAATGGGGACAGAGTGTTCATCCTCCCAAATCTGGGACTTGCATACCTAAAGTCACAACCTCTATTAGTAATGAAAAGGATATCTTGGCCTCAATCTGTACTTCCTCCCCCCCTCATTTGTTCAGAACCCCTCTGGTAAAAGGGGTGGCTCTTTCTTAGATCATCTCATGGATACTATCATTTGATATATAGGTAGGGGTATGGAGAAATGAAACAAGTGGAATTTTTTTTTTTTTTTTTTTTTTTTCAGAATACAATTCTTCAGCAAAATATACTTTTGGATACTCTTGGCTTGAAGTCTAAGGGTTTGGGTTTTAGTGTCAGGACAGGGCATTTTGACATTGGTGGTTTCTAGAAATTTCTATTAGGTTCTTGGAGGGAAACGTCCATTGACTTTTGTCTATTGTGGCCTGGCCAAAGATTTCAATCCAGCTACGTGACAGCTTGTCTTGCATGAGTGACAAGGGGCTGTTTTTTATATTGTTAGAGTCCATGCAGGCAGTGATGAAGCTGGGTGGATGGCTTCATCAGAGAAAAATGGAAGGCTGTGGAAGTAATCTGAAGAATGACCAGAGACGTTAGTGAAAACACAGCTGGGGCAAGAATTAAATTACAGACACAGACAAGCTCAGAGTCAGCACTGCTAAGCCTTAGTACACAGCTACAGCTTTTTAGAGCCATGGTTTGACTGTAGGTAAAAGTGATTTTTGTGAGTCTTTAAGGCATCGGTGATCTAAAAAATATTTTCCCTTTTTAACCAGCAAAATAACTAAGTTGTGAGTCCCGTACACAGTGTCAGGGAGATTATTGACTATACTTGTTAGTATCAGACATACAAACAGCACTTGCTCCACTGTCCTAACTTCCATTCTATGTTCAGAGCCCAGGCGGTATCTGTCCAGCAGCTAAATTGAGGCTAAACTTGTATTCATGTGGCTTGTACATAAGTGTTATTCCCCTACCATATGGTTTCATGTTAGCATGAGATTAATTATATATGTGGGAAAATTCTTCCCTAGGAGGCAGAATTCTTCCGCCCAAGCCATTCTGTAGAAAGAGCACTGGAAACAGTCACCAAAGCTCAGAACTGACAAGTAAGCTCACAAGAGTGTGAATGCTGTTACTGAGTAGAGACATATTCATTTCAGTATTCAGAGGCAGGAAACACAGGGCTCAAAGAAGTATATACTAAGAAATTAGAAAGAAATCATAAATGCGTAGTGCCTATGTTAATATTTTTTTCCTGGAAAATTTGACTCAACTGAGTTTATAAATCTTAGATCGGGGGTTTTAAAACAAATATTTTACTCCCCATGTCAACAGATTTTTTCATGGTGTTTGGGAAAAGTAAGTTTAAAAACTGAATTTGTCTACTTTGTCCTCAATATTGGGGGAAAACAGTTTTTCACCATTAAGGATGATGTCATCTATAAACTCTAAAGATGTCCTTTAAGGAGCTAAGGAAATTCCTTTTTTTTCAAGTTTGCAAAATTTAAAGAATCATGTATGGATGTTGAATGTTGTGTCCTTTTCTGTTGTCATCATATGATTTTCTTTTCCCCTTTAGTCTGTTGACATGGTGATTGAGGATTGAAAGTTGAATCAGCCTTGTATTCTCAGGATAAACTGTGCTTGGTTTATGTGCTTTTTTGGTATATTGATGACTTTGGTTTGTTATATTTTGATGAGAATTTTTCAGAGTGTTACTGTTAATGATAACATTGATCTTTATTTTCTTGTCTTTTGCCTATCTTCTTTTATATTTGAATAGAAGGTGTTGGGAAGTAGTGGTTCTTCAATTTTCTGTGGTCACTTTTGTATAATTAGTATTATTTATTTCTTTAATGTCTAATATGTTTGTAAGCTAACTTGCCCTGCAGTTATCTTATAGAAAGGATTTTAAGCACAAGTTAAATTTATTTAATCAACAACATAGGACTATACAGTTTATCTGTTTCCTCATAAGTGAGCTTTAATTTTTTTTGGCTTTTGTGGAATTTGGCATTTCATCTAACTAGTCAAATGTATTGGTGAAATGTTGCTAAATGTTATTATTTTAATGTTTATAGTATCTGGATAATATCTGTTTTATTCCTGATATTGTTAATTGTGTGTGTGTGTGCGCGCGCACGCGCGCGCATGCACCAAGGATTAAACCCAGGGCCTTGTGCATGAGAGTCGAGCACTCTACCAACTGAGCTATATTCCAAGCCCCTGATATTGTTAATTTTTATATTGTCCTTTTTCTGGTCAGTATGGTAAAATGTTATCAATTCTGTCAATCTTATCAAACAACCAGCTTTTGCTTTCATTGATTTTTTTTTCTCAATTTGCACTTTCTTTTCAACTTAATTTATTTTTGTTCCTTATCCTTCTGCATGTGTTTCTAGTATATTGAGGTGCAAACTTATATTATTAATTTGAAAGTTTTCTATTTTTTGCCTGATTTCTATCTTTCCAATATCAACATTTAGTGTTATAAATTTCACACTTAGCACTCCTTTTACTGAATCCCACAAATGTCAATAGATTATGTTTCATTTTAATTTAGATGAAAGCTTTCTAATTTCCCTTGTGAGTTCCCAATTTCATTTATGGATTATTTAAATTGAATTATTTAATTTTCAAATATTTGAGTATTTTCCAGTTATCTGTTATTATTTCTAATTTAACTTTATTATGGTAAGAGAACACATTATTACATTTTATAATTTAAATTCTTTTAGATTAAAAAATTAGAGCACAGGATATGATCTGTCCTGGTGAACTAAAAAATTATAACACAGGCCATGGCACATACTGGTAAAAGAATACCCATTTTGCTTTTGGAATAAGTGTTCTATAAATGTCAACTAGGTCAATTTCATTGATGGTGTTGCTCAAGTCTTCTATAATCTTACTAATTTTCTGTCTGCTTGTTCTATCAATTAGAGAAGACTTGAAGTTTAAGTAGACAATTATAAGTTTGTTCATCTACTTTTGATTGTGTCCACTTTCACTAGATGAAACTCTGTTGTTAGATCCATATAAATTTGTGATGATAAGTCATTTTGGATAATTGAATCTTTCATTGTTGACTAATGTGCTTTTGCTGGCTCAAATGTCCATCTTTTCTAATATTAATAATACGCCCCAGCTTTCTCAATTTGTGTTTTTATAGTTTCCAAATTTTTTCTTTTTACATGTTTGTAAATTTTTTTTGTCCCTTCATTTTTGCATTTCTCTGTACTTGAAATAGATTTCTTTTCCCTTGTTTTCTTTCAGTTCTTAGCAGTTTGGAAATGGTATATCTAGGTGTGTAGTTTTTTGTTTTGTGGTACTGGATATTGAACTCAGGACTTCATACATGCTAAAGAAGTACTTTACCACTGAGCTACATTCCCAGCCCTAGATGTATAGATTTTGTTATATATCCTGAATTTTGTCTTTTGAAATACTTTGATCTCTTGTCTGGTTTCTGATATTAATTTTGAAAAAATTAATTTGTGGAAACTTCTTGACTATCACTTATTCAAATATTTATTTTATCTCACTTTTATTTCTTCAGGCTTCCAAATATGTATATATTTTCTTCTTTGAGTTTTTTTCCATAGGTTTCAGATGCTCTGTCTTTTTTTTTTTCTTTATTCTTTGTTTCAATTTGGATAATGCCATTTGATCTATCTTCAAATTCACTTTCCTTGGCTGTGTTAAGTTTACTGATAAACCCATCAAAAGTATTATCTTTATTACTGTGCTTTTCATTTAGATATTTCCATTTAATTCTTTCCTATAATTCTCAGTTTACTCCTAAATTATCCTCTGATCTTAACATGTTTTTCATTAAATGGTTTAACCTAATAATAATAGCCTTAATTTTTCCTTATCAGTTTCCAAATCTATATTATATCTGAGTCTGATTTTAATTGCTTTGTCGAGAATGTGTTGACATTTTTATTGTTTTGTATGCATTTTATTTATTTGCTATAGAAGTTGGACATTTTGTGTATAGCCCAGAGCCTGAGGTAAATGTTTGTTAGTCCTGGAATTGAGCATGGCTTTCTTTCTGTTTGCTTTTTATATATGTGTAGAGCCTATCTAGTCCAGAAGTGAACTAGAACTAATCAGACTAATGGCTGCCATGGTTATCTTGAAATCATCGCAGTCTTAAGATTCCTCTGATGTTACCTTTCATTTAGGATGCAGCTGTTTGCCTGTGGGTTTGGCCATTATCTGCTCTATATCCGGCTTGGGTTCCCTTTGTGCTGTGCTTTAGAGAGGCTCTCCTTCCAAGTAGAGCTTACTTACAGTAAGCAGTGGCCTCTGATGACTTCACTGCTTTTAGCATGGTGATGAGGACAATGTACATTTTCTATTATTAATTAATTAATTAGGTTCTGGAGATTTCAACCCAGGGGCACTTTACCACTGAACTACACCTCTAGCCATTTCTGTTTTTTTGAGACAGATCTCACTAAGCTTAGGGCCTCCCTAAATTGTTAAGACTGTCCTTGAAATTACGATCCTCCTGTCTCAGCCTCCTGAGCCTCTGAGATGACAGAATGAGCCCTGGGCCTAGTTCTATTATTTTATTAAACCTTAGTCTTCGGCAGGCAAGATTTCCTTGGGTTTTAGAAGAGTCCTTGCAGTGATCTTGTGTTTCCCTCAGGGCATGATTTTTCCCTGTTCATTTCCCCTAACTGCAGTTCTGATTTAGGGTTTCCCCCCTCTTCCCCAAGCTGTGTAAGACTTTTGATCTATAAGAGAGGACTTCCTTCAAGGTTTCTATACTACATAGATTCCTTTACAACTTTCACCATCTTTTCCTCATGTGGGTGTGAGTATCTGGTGAGGTCCAGGAGGAAGAATATGCGAATGTATTCTTGTACCTGCAGTCCTCAAGGACAATCTATCCTCTGAATAACATATACTCAGCTTGTAGCAATTTATTAAACACTTTTGGTAAAATTCTTACTGGTGTCTGGAGGCATATGCCTAAGTAAAGAATTGCTCCAATTTCTTCTTGGAAGAACCTGTCTTTCCTTAGATTTTTGGCTTAGTGGTTGCCTAATCCAAACTTGTTAGTTTCAATAGTTGTCAAATAGGGTCAAGAAAATTGAGATTTTTTTCAGATTATCTGGAAGATTTTTGTAGTAGTTGTCATTTTTATAATTGAAAAATATAGGAACAATGCTCTTTCTGGACCTGTGTATCCTGGATAGAGACCAAAAGTCCTATTTTTATATTTGTGTTTCTTGCTATATATTGTGACATATTACTAAAGGAGGTATTTATCCACTAACTTTTCCATTCATGCATATATTTCCAGAAAGCACATTATGTATAAGGATACCAAAGTCAATTAAACAAACTCACTCTCATTATTCTAGAGTGATTCTTTCTCTGACCAGAACATGATTATCTTAAGAAATATTTCTCAAATTTTAATAATTTCTAAAGCCCTTTTAGAAGAAAATAATTCTCATATAATTTTAAAATATAGTTGTTTGAGAAATTCTATAGAACATATTCCATTGAAAATACCTTTGCATTGCAAATTAGATGCAAAATTTAGCTTTCGTTACTAGTCAAATTCAAAAAGATTATCATTAGATTGAAAACACAAAATAAAGTTCTCATCGATCTCATTGACCTTTAATTACAGAACTGAAATAGCAGTTTGAATACTAGTAGACTAGATTAGTTTCCAGAGATTCTGCTTTTTAATTCTTTGACTTTATGGCAAAAGAATGAATGAATGAGTAGTGAAGGATGAATGTAATATTTTAAACATCAAAGCTCTAATAATAAAATAATAATTTTCTTTCCTTTAGTCATAGGAAGTCATATTTTTAGTTCAACTGGGTTAATGATGCTTGAATGAGGATTTATTATGTCTCTATAGAGCCTATCAAATATTGGCAACAGGTCTAGAAACAAGGCTGGCATGTAAAAAAATAATAGTGCTGTCAAGATGTTATTAAATCCATAAGCAAAATAGCAGTGATATCAATGGTACTGAGATAACCAGAGGTCAAGTAAATAGTATCAATAGCCTTACAAAAGCACCACCAAACAGTAGTGGCCTCAGGAGCATTATGAATATTGCACTTGAATGTCAATGTATTTGGGAATATTTTGAATCATGCTTTTGAATGACAGTAATCTCTATGGCATTTTAAATGGTAGGATTAAAATGACATGACTTTAAGAATGCTGTTACCAGAAATAGATGAACATGAAATAGTTTGGAAATCAGGTTCAGTTTGAACATTCAAAAGTTTGCTTACACAAATTTTTAAGTATACATCCTCAGAGAATTGGTTCAAGTAGTTTCAAATTCACCTAAAAAAATACATTGGACATTTTAACCATTGTGAAATATCACACAGCTGATAGTCATATATTCCTGTCACATAATATTCTCAGAGACATTTAAGAATGTTGTAAAAGCATTGCATAAAATATACATCCTTTGCAATAGGCAGTCAAGATTTTTGTCTCCTGATAGTACTGGTGATATGTTATTGTAGGACTAGGTAGAGAAAGTAGACTGTCCTTAGGGAATAATATGAAGCAGCATTAAATTGGTTGAAAAGTTTTATTGAAATAAAAAAAAAGCTCCAATAAGAAAGAATGCTCTTTTTAGCAATTTCTTCAAAGGCTTCATTGCTCAGAAGTTTGTTTCTGTTTCATAAAGCTTTTAAGTAATCAAGTCTAGTGGAGGGATAGGGCAGGAGTAAAGAACCCCCTAAAGATAGAATTACTCATACATTGCTGGTGTGCCTACAAACTGGTGCAGCCAATATGGAAAGAAGTGTAGAGATTCCTTGGAAAACTGGGAATGAAATCATCTTTTAACTCAGCTATCCCACTCCTCAGTCTATACCCAAAGGACTTAAAAACAGCATACTACAAGAACACAGCCACATCAATGTTTATAGCAGCACAATTCACAATAGCTAAACTGTGCAACCAACCTAGATGCCCTTCAGTAGATGAATGAATAAAGAAAATGTGGTGTATATACACATTGAAATATTATTCAGCATTTAAAGAGAATAAAATCATGGCATTTGTAGGTAAATGTATGGAGCTGCAGAATATAATGCTAAGTGAAGTTAGCCAATCTCAAAAAACCAAATGCTGAATGTTTTCTCTGACAGAAGGAGGCTGATTCATAATGGGGTTGAGAGGGGGACCATGAGAGAATTAGATGAACTCTAGATAGGGCAAAGGAGTAGAAGGGGAAGGGAGGAGGCATGGGAATAAAAAAACATGGTGGAATAAGATGGACATCATTACCCTAATACATGTATGAAGACATGAATTGTGTGAATATACTTTGTGTACAGTTAGAGATGGGAAAAATTGTGCTCTATAATATGAATTGCAATGAATTCTGCTGTCATATATAACAAATTAGAATAAAAAAATTTACAAAAAAGACAGAATCACATAGGAGAAAGGCAAAGTGAGGGTGGGGATTAGAATTGAGAATATAGAAAAACACTGTAGGGAACATTAGACCTTAGAAGTAGAGTGGAGCATTAGGAGTAAAAGAACACTAGTAATGGATGTGTAATATCCAGAATCTGTCAGAGTGAGTATGTGCAAATGTGTATGATTATAAATGACATCAATTTTGGAAAAATATTCAATGATACAGATAATAGCTAGTAAACAAAAAAATAGGTTATTTCATTATCCAAATGTAACACCATTTTACTTCTTTTGTGATTTTTTTTTTTTTTTTATCCAAATGCTCGCTCACAACATTTGTAATGAAGGACATGTTCTGGATGAAGGGGAGGAAAGGGACATTGCTTTTTATTTTTACTTATTGCAGTGAGAGAGTGCTATTTGTGTCAAGTACTTTAGGAGCCTCAGATGCTAAATACCTTCCACCATGTACAGGACACTGCACATACAAAGAATTGTTTTGCTTCAAATGAGAAACACTGGAACCAGAATAATCAATAAGCCCATTTAAAATAATGGTAAAATATGACATATTTTCAACAGCAAGCACATGTTTTTGCTTAATTTTTAGTTTGTTTCTCAGCTACATAGTCACCTACAGATTAAGAATACCAGTTTATTTACAACTTTAATAAAATTGGAAAGATTTTTCTTTTTAGATAAGTTTGCTTCTAGAGACAGTATGATTCACCATGTTATAGATCATTTCCCATTTTATATTGTACCAGTAGACAAATACACAGTTTTAAACCACTCTTCGAAGCAGTATGAGTATTCATGAGTTTCATGTATAAGGAATCTTACAGAAAAATCTTTTCAGCAACAACAGAAATTTGGTTCCAGTGTATAGGTGTTGTATCAAACAAATTTTAAATCAACACTGTTGGGATAAAATAAAAAGAAATAACTGGAGATTAGAAATTGAAACTCTTGCTGAGATATTGGAGACAGAGAATTTGCAATAAACCATCAAGAAAGGAGGAAAAGAAAATGAAACTCTTGTTTTAGAAACACATTCATATTTCATCTCAGAGCTGGGATTGGGATTAGATACACACTGTGTTGATGAAACAGGAGTCTACGGGAGAACAATCACCATCCTTTTTATAAAACCAGAAGGGGGTGAACATTTTGAGCACAGATATCTATTTAATTCTACCTGTCATCTGTAGCGAAGTGGTACAAATATATTAGTTGATGAGGTCTTGACTGCTGGGAGAAAGATATACTGATCCGAAGTTGTTAGTGAGACATTGTACTAAAAATAAATCCATTGTAAATTATACCTTATTGATTATTTAAAATGCTTAACAAGGCCCTTACCTGGTCAGAAGTGAGTTTCTTTCTCTTCGAACTTTTTTTTTTATAGTGAATGTAAAATGTTCATGAGAATCTGTAAGATTCTACTATGAGTGATGTAAGAATTTATTATAGACGTTTGAACTTACACAGTATCTCCAATATTTCTCCTTAAAAGTTTATGTCTGTTAACTTAAATTTACTACAATGAAGATTTTCTAGAACCTAAATGGGTATTTAATAAATATTTCACTTTATACTAATTATTTATATGAATGATACATATTTTAATAAACATCCTAACTTTTCACTAATCATCTATATAGCGTACATCACTTTCCATTTCTAATGGCATGCTATTTTGGGTGCTGACTTTAAAAACTATATAAAAAATTTATAACAGTAGTAATAGCTATCATTTGTTTGGGGCTTACTATGTGCAGGCAATTTACATACATTATCTCTAATTCTCATAATAACAATGCAAGATGGTGTTATTATTCCTAGTTTAGAGGTAATTCCTTGTGTATAAGAGAAATATGTGGAATTGCTGGACTTAAAGGCTCAAATCTTTATCATACTATAGTCTTTGTATTATACTACTATGCGTGGAACAAAACTGTTAGTGGTTTTGCTTCTCAGTTTAAACCTATGAGTGACGTAAAGAATTTATTACACAAATTTGAACTTACACAATTGTGGGAACTGGTTAAACACACTGTGTGAGGTTGTCCCTTTTGTGTCTGGTGCTGGGCCTGAAGTCAGCAGTTGGGCAAAGGAAATGGAAGATGGATATGAGTGGGAGGCAAGGCTGAGGTGGAAGCCATGAGAATGAACTGGAACACACTACGATTAATTAATTGGAACCTGTGCTGATCCCTCACTGTCTCCAACTTCAGTGATGCTTGTGATCTGTAGAAGCAGCTGGCACACTGATTCTCAAGCTGAATGTGCACCTGAAATAAAATTTCAGGAAGCTAAAGGAGGAGATCTGAATGGCGCTGGGGGAGCTGTGGCCCAAGCCCACTTGGTTAGCAAGCAGGTTAGTGAGGCCTTGGTGAGCTGCACTTGGACCTCTGAGAGAAATCATGGCTGCTTTTCTCCACTTCTGCCCTCCAAACCTCATGCACATTTCCCCTGTTGCCAGTCCTGCCCCAGGCCCACAGGTATGAGCAATCTTAGAAACAAAAATTTCAGCCTAGCTAAGCTGTCACAAGGCAAAGCTACTACATTTAGTTATACATATGGTTAATTTTCCAGCAAGGAAATTATGTAGAAATATGTTAAATGATACATTGTTACACATTTGCTTTTCTCTACTTATCAAATACAGTTGTTATGTCTTGATTTACTAGGTAAATAGGTGTATAGAGTAATATTTTTCAGGAGGAGAAAGATGCGAATTTATTTACTATTCATAATATCATTTATTTCACATAAAGGGAACCAAAGTGATGAAAGCCATTGACTAAGGATTTGAAGCATTGAAAATTCTATCTGAAACATTTTGCAACTCAAACTAGGAGTGTCTATAACTCTAATGAGTTCTGCTTGAATGGAGAAAATGATAATGAATATCATTAGAGAAGATGGGATAGAGCAGTTGTTTTTGTTCTACTCTGTGGCTGCATTCTCCAAATATAAGCAGGAAATTTCTGCAGGAGTCAAAGTGCTCCAATAGAAATATTTTAGATATGATATTTTGGTACCAAAAATGAATTTATCTCTAAAGAAAGAATCTAATGTGTCTATATAAACAGACCCATTACTTTGTGGTCTACGTAAGTGAGTTAAGGCTAAAAATATAATTCTAAATACCAAATGTTTATACACAAGTGGGAAAAAGTCAGCTAAAAGCATATACAGTATTGATATGAAGCACAATCCTGATACGATGATAACCCTTCATGCCTCTTGCATGCTCATGACACCACCATATTATAAAGATGTCCTCAGGAGTTTCTGAACATCATAACTATTCTAAAATAGAATGTCCATTGATTTTTTTTAATAAAAGTTTTTATGAAAGTTGTACTTACTAAAGAAACTTCAGAAAAAAATTAGCAAAAATTAAAGAAATACAATTCCAGTGTTGTTAGTCATGGGAGATTAATGAATTATCCCCAAACTAGGCTTAAAACAACACATATTTATTATGTTGGCATTTATGTGGGTCAGAATTTTAGGCATGACTTACCTATCATTATTTAATAATTCAGCCAAAGTCTTCTAGTTATATCATCCAATCTTTTTATGGAATCTAGTGATCTTATGTACATAGTGGGCAATTAAACCTTTGAAAGTATTGTTTAATGGGATTTATACTGTCTCAATTCAAGTTGATGCATAACACTTAATGAGACTCTTGCCACTTCAAATTCATTTTCCCTTACTTTTAAAACTTTTTGTTTATCACAAATTGACCTATAGTAGAGTTGTAGATTGTACAGATTTCTTGTGTATGTATCACTCAGCTTCTTCCAACTGTATTATCTTATGTAAACATACTTCAATTATCAAAACTAAGATAAAAACATCAACACAATGCTATTAAGTAAACTACAAACTATTCAACTTCTTCTGGTTTCCCGCTAATGTCCCTTTCTGTTTTAGGATACAAACCAGGATACCACACTGCAATTACTTGTCATATCTTTTGTGTGTCCTCCAGTCTGTGACAAATTCTTAATACTTCCTTGTCTTTCAATACCTTAACACATTAGAAACAACGTATATAATACATTCCATGTTCATTAAAATCCAGGTATTTTATTGACCCATAGTGTAGGCTTGACTTATGTTTTCTCATGATATACCTTAGGTATAGATTTGGAGGAGGAATATCACAGAGGCAATGGGCCATTCTCATTGCCTAATATTAGGGTTATGATATTATAGGATATTCATATGATTGGTGATGCCAATACTGATCTCTGGTGTTATAAGTTGAATTGTGTACCCTAAAACTCAGGTCCTAACTCTTAGCACTTCAGAATGTGACCTTATTTGGAAACAGTCATGCACATGAAATTGCTTAAGACAAGGTCAGACTGGAGAAGAGTGCTTCCCAAAACCAATATTTCTGGTGTTTTTTTTTTTTTTTTTTTTTTTTTTTTAAAAGGAGGAGGAAGTTAGGCACAAACAGTGGTGTAGGAAAAAGATCAAAGAACCAAGCCTTCCTCACAGATCTCAGAAGGAGCCAATCCTGTGGTCATTTGATTTTTTTGAGCTTCTGGCTTCCAGAAATATTATAAAATAAATGTCTGTTGTTTAAACTCCCTATCATGGTATTTTGTTAAGGAGCCCCTAGTAAACTAATAAAATTGGTTAGTTATCTTCTATAAATGTATCTTTCTATACTCTGTTAGAAGTGAGTCACTAAACTCAGCTCATTCTCAAGGGTGGAGAAATGGAGATTGACTTCCTGAATGGAGGCGTATCAAACTATTTATGAATGTATAGTAAAACCATCACCATAATTAATCATGTTTTTGGCTGGGTATTTTGGGACTATGCAAATGTCCTGTTTTCTCTTTAAGCTTTCATTTAGTATTCTTACCTCCCTTGGTTGGTCATGCCTGCAGCAGTCTTTGTGGTATCCTGGGGGAGCTATTCTATTTTCTTCACGAGTCCTGTGTTCATTAATTAAAAGTCTTCTTTAAGAAAGAATTGTTCCCTCTGTCCCCTTTATTCATTTATTTATTCAGTGATCATATCATAATGAATTAAAGATATATTTTTCCCTTGGATTATAATCTAGTACTATCATAATTTGTTACTCAAATTGTTATGGCTTTGGTCATTAGTCACTCTTTCAGCTTGGCTTATGTCCTTTTGACATGACCCTGTCAAAAAAATTTTTTTTTCCAACATTCTTGTTTTTAGGCACCACAGAATGCTCCACACTCATCCTACATTTTTTTCTCTTCCTCCGACTGGAATAAACTGCTTTTCAAACAGCCCTTATATTATAGAGTCGCAATTAGAGATCATGGTCTAGGTGCTAGTTGTGTTTATTGTTCTTAGTGTTTCACTTCTTCGAGGTGGCCTCAGCAGAGAAGAGTAGGTCTTAGTAAGACCTATCACTGATATGTTTTCATCTTTGTAGTTTTCTCTTTTCCAGAGAGTGAGAGAGATGAAATTGTATAATATGTAGCTTTGTGTGATTGACATCTTTAAGTTTCACTTTAAGATTCACCCATGTTGTTCCATGAATCATATATAATTTGTTCATTTTTTTATTGCTGTGTAGTATTCCATTATATAGTTGGGTATACTGCAATTTGTCCATTTTAATGTTCAAGGATATCTGGTTTATATTGAGTTTTGGGCAATTATGAGAATGGTTATAAAAATTCATTTTTCTGTAAATCATTGCATAAATATGTTTCAGTTAATTTTGGGAAACACTTAGGAGTGGGATTGCTTGGTCCTTTTCTTTTATGTAAAATTCCTATTTAACTGTCTTCATTTTTGAGAATTATTTATGGGCATATGCAACACTAAGAAATCCCACTACTTTTGTATAGCAAACAAAAATCTGTTCTGATATTCTTTTTTTTAGAGTAATATAGGTTGTAAAGAATCATCTTTCTGACTAAAAATTTTTAATCACAAATAATTACTCCTTCATTGACCCTAACAGTAAAGAGTTTGAGATGGATATTATTATTTTTTATTAATGCAGTGTACTTAAGAATTTTTTTTCTTTTCTTTTTTGGGTACCAGGGATTGAACACAGGGGTGATTTACCACTGAGCCACATCTCCAGCCTTTTTAATATTTTATTTAGAGATAGGGTCTTGCTGAGTTGCCTAGGGCCTCGCTAAATTGCTGAGCCTGGCTTTGAACTTGCAATCCTCCTTTGAACTTACAATCCTCCTGGCTTTGAACTTGCAATCCTCCTCTCAGCCTCCCAAGCCACTGGGGTTACAGGTGTGTGCCTCCATTCTCAGCCTAAAGTTTCTTATAAGTACTATGTATTTATTTATTGGGGTACTGTGGATTGAACTCAGAAGCACTGGACCACTGAGCCACATCTCCAGCCCTATTTTGTATTTTATTTAGAGACAGGGTTGAGTTGCTTAGCACCTCACTTTTGCTGAGGCTCGCTTTGAACTCCCGATCCTCCTGCCTCAGCCACCGGGATTGCAGGCATGCACCACCACGCCTGGCACTATTTTATTTTTTATAAGAAAATGTATACATATGCATATAGTGTTAAATTAAAGTTTAAAATTTAAAACTTTATTAATGGAGAATAAATATTTATTAAAATATCCATTTGAAAACAAATATCAAGCTTTCAATATAACTGAATAATTTGAGATTTTACTAGAAGATTATATTGTAGAGTTTACTAACTTGTTAATAAAATTTTTGTGTGAAATGTTGTTGTGGAAATGCTCAAATCCATGTTGATCTGGTTGACCACAAATGCATACATAGTGAGAAAAGCCCTGGTTTGATGCCAGTCCACTTAAGTGTTTCCACTTTTATGTGTCTATCCACCCATTCCATATATAGCACTCACTATTTTTTTCAGGAGTTATTCTAAGATTCTTACAGTCTGTGTAAAACATGTATGATAACATTATTGGGTAAGTAATAATAAATTCATTTTGTTTTATTAATAATCTGAACCAAAGGATGATTAGGGAACCTCTCTGAAGTCATCCATTTACTTTATTCATCTCAAGTTCCTTTTAGCATGTGACTTCTTGTTCCTTGTCTTAATTTTTCTTAAAGGAGTGTATGATGTTTATTTCTCTATGTATTCTTGATAGTCCTAGTGGATTGCCTGTGGAGATCAGGATTCTGTAAGTAGCTGTTATAACAATCACTGGGGAGCAAATTGGTTAGTGGGGATCACATATTTTGGGAGGCATTAATGCTAGTTCAAATGTTACCTTCTCAGTAAGATATACTTCTACAGTTTTTTTTTAGAGAGAGAGAGAGAGAGAGAGAGAGAGAGAGGGAATTTTAATATTTATTTTTTTAGTTTTCGGCGGATATAACATCTTTGTTTGTATGTGGTGCTGAGGATCGAACCTGGGCTGCACGCATGCCAGGCGAGCGCGCTACCGCTTGGGCCACATCCCCAGCCCCAAGATATACTTCTAAATTGTCTGTATGAATTAATAAATACATATGATCCTGAAATGTTAATATGGGGAACTGATTTGACGATTATAAGAAACCTTGACAATATGTTCTCGCTCACATTTTTAAATGGAGGAGCAAGCTTCAGAAGTGCTGAGTGACTTACCTGGAGTCACTCCTGAATTCCAGGGCAATGGATTTTTGAAGATCACACTGTGTCTATCTGAGCATTTGTGGGACGCTCTGACTGAGCCCACTATCCTTAACGTTCTGATCTTCAAATAAAGACAGGAGATGTCTATGTAACAACTCCAGCTTGAACATGTCAAGTACTGCTGATTTTCCATTTTGAACTATGATTTTAGGCCCTTGTCATGCTAGTGTAGGTTTCTGTATTGTTCTAAACACAGTTATGGGCTTCTCTTTCCATATCATCATCATTTTCAAATAAGCTGAATTTACACTCAAGGGGAAATCAGATATCCATCCACATGATGGCCTTTCATCCACACCAAGGAAACACATGATTTCATCCCCACCAAGGAAAGATACGATGCTTGGTGGATGATGTCACTTACCATGAGCCCCTTTATGTTGCAGTGTCATTTGATGTTGTTTTCTCTTTTATGATTTTATATATCATCCCTCTTCTTAACTCTAGACCTTTACTTATGGAATTACTGCTTCTCTCTACCCCAACTATATTCACCGACTGATACTTCAGAGGCTCTTGACCAATTTCAAACAACCATGAATAAAGAAATACCACAGGATATCTCTTTTTAAATATATTAGTTCCTACCACAAACACTTTTTCTTACCCTAAAAAATTAAACTAATTATTGTCTAAAAGGCCATCTCTCACAGTTGCAATTATGCCAGAGAAATTTTTCTTACTGATACCTACAACTATATTAAATGGTTTTTATACTATATATTCATGGCTTGGAAATTTGGGGTAAGAAAAGTACCTCTTATGAAGGGGATTTTCTTGTATGGAAATCTCTTTAGCTCATGATTATATTATGATCCTATTGAGACAGTAGTTTTTTTTTTTAATGTCTCCAGGTATCAATACTAAATGGAAATATTTGTATTAAACAAATACCATTCAAGAACTGATTTATTTAATTGGACCTTTCCTGTCTGAGTTTTCCTTTATAACTTATTATGTGTTTTTTGGGTGGGGTGGGGTGGGTGGCTATTGGGGACTGAACTCAGGGGTACTTGGCCACTGAGCCACACCCCAGTCCTATTTTGTATTTTATGTAGAGACAGTGTCTCCCTGAGTTGCTTAGTACCTCACCATTGCTGAGGCTGGCTTTGAACTTGCAATTCTCCTGCCTCAACCTCTCGAGCCACTGGGATTACAGGTGTGCGCTACTGCACCCAGTCATAGAAGTTATATGTTTTTAATTAGATTCTTGTACATCTAGAATTATGAAAGAATCCAGATGAAAAATATTTTGATATGGTTTACCCTCTATATCAATTCATTTTCTTCTGTAACTTATTGACATGATCTTTTATTGAACCTGTTAGTAACTGTGTTAAGTATTTGAATAGCTCATGAAAATATATGATGTTTAAATATTCAAAGGCAAAAAAATTCACTTAAAAGAAACACTGTATGAATAACTGAAATAAACACAGGACCTGACCACAACATTGCAAATTACTGTTTAAAATCTCCATGGATGGGTACTTCTTTAAAAATAGAAACTGTTTTGATCAAACTCAGATATTTCTATTTTTAAATTCTTGGCATGCTTCTTCAGTAGAAGATCATCCTCAAAAAGAAAAAGGCAGATATAGCCTCCAGCCTACAGTGCTTGAACCCCAGGGAAGCAACAATGATTTGACACAGGCAGGCATGCTTATTGCTTATGTTTGGCTTCAGACACTTGGTAGGAGGAACTAGAGTGTGGGGAAAGCTTGGCCTTTGGCTTGTTAATTGAGCTGTGAATGTCTAGTTGGTGTAGTGTAACATAAAGCTAAATTGTCAGAGGCATTTGTGAGAATCACAAATAAAAAGGTTAAGTACTTTATAGAACTTCTAGCAATTCACCTTTAAAAATCTTACGATGTCTGATAAAACAGTAGGAAATAAAGCTCATCAATTTTAAAAGGGGGATGTTGATTATGTGGTAATGCTTTAAGAATTCTCTAGGCATTCTTGGTAAACCACGACTTGGAAATGTTACGGATTATAGTAAACCAATTTAATTTTCTCTGTTGCTCAGATTTCTGGTGCAGATATTTAATGATGTGGATAGATTTCTGACTGCGCTAATACTATCACTTACAATAATTCCCCTGACTTGTAATATTTGTAAGCACCTTATAAACAGAAAATAATAGGCTTTCTCTAGGATTTTCTATTATAAGAAGCTATTTTTAAGTCTTTAAGACAGAACTTCATGAGATAATACAAAAACTACTCTTTGTGGTAATCTCTGAAGAATCAACATATTCAATAATTTTCCTCAACTGTTTTTTAAAGAATTGTGCTTTTATTGGTAATGCTTTTAAATAATAAACTGAACATGAAATCTTTTCAGCTAGGTTAATAAAAATGCCACTTGAGTAAATAAGGAATTCAATTTAAAAATGGCTTAGTTATCAATTATTTATGTTTTAAAGCTTGTTTTATCGTTTTTCTTCTTGGATTCACAATTCACCAAAACCAAACAGGGTCAGCAAGCTTCCAGTTGCTGAAACAGAAATTACTCTGGCAAATTTAAGCAAAAGGTACTTAGAATAACAAATTAAGTGCTTACAAAATCATTGGAAGAGCTAGAGAGCAGGCTTACATTGAGCCATCATGAAGAATTTCAATATCAATAATTTGAAGCTAAACTTCCAAAGATATCTTGACTTCTCCAACCAGGAATCTCCTGTCTGGCTCCTGAGTCCAAGATCCAAATGCCCTACCTGCAGTCTAGAGATGCAAAAGCCATCACAAAGAGGTGTTCAGTCTTTTCAGACTGGCAGAAGATATCATCTAAGTGTTTTCTAGACTTGGACAATTTGTGAATCTATTTTATATTATACTAAATCACCAATTCATATATTCACACTTCACCTTCACTCATAAGATGCCTAGTTCTCTTCATTTCTCCCTGACTTACCTTTCTGGTAACCTCCTCAGTATCTCACAAGTAGGAGTAACTCTCCTCCTCTAGCATCCAGGCTCCTTTGCCCCATCCCTGATCTTCTACTGTTCTGTAGTCACAGATATGCATAGCGATCCTCAGATGGGGACGTCACTGATCAACAGAACCCACTGGCCTGCTGGAACCCAAACATTGGTCACTTTCTTCTCTTTACTGGACACACAAGTTCATAGCTTGAGCCTCTTTGGAATCATGAGGATGCAGCTGAATATGCACATCCAGTAACACGGTGGTCTCACCTAATAGCAGCTCATGAGAACTGTTTTTTTTTTAATTTTGTTTTAATTGTGTTAGCCGTTTGTTAACATAGTCATTACTAAAAATTAAATCATAGAAATTTATAATTAAATGAACAATTCACTTGACATCAGAATAGAGCTGGGAATAGAGACATAGTGGTATCTCATGCTATATCTGCCATATAGTTATCATATATGTAAATAGCCTCAATAGAATAGATAATAGTAAAATTATTATCTTTTATTTAAAAAATTAGAAATTGTTACTTATGACTTTTGTGTCTTGATTTGTGATAAACTGATAAGCATGTGGTAATTGTGTGTTTCTATATCCTAACTAGTGATATTGTTCTCCAAACATTCAACATCACTTCTTTTTTTTTTTTTTAATTCATGCATCCCGATGATAATCTGCTACAATATTACATAGCAAGAGCCAAATGACTCACCCAGAGTTTTGCCACCTAAGTCAGAGCTGGTTCCTAAGCCAGGTTTTCTTTACCATCTAACACAGTGAAATGTATTCCAAATTTAGTTATTTTCTACACAGTTTTTTTTATTATTATTAGTTGTTCAAAGCATTATATAGTTCTTGACATATCATATTTCATACATTTGATTCAAGTGGGTTATGAACTCCCATTTTTACCCTGTATACAGATTGCATAATCACATCGGTTACACATCCACGTTTTTACATACTGCCATACACTTCTGAAATTGAAAAAAAAATACGTATGTACACACATACACACACACATTCATATATTTAAAAAAAAAAAAAAACCACAGGGACTCAGAGATGCTGCCCTTGCTAAAAAGAGTGGGTAACTAGAAGGTTGGCGTCTCTGCCTTCATTTTGTTTTTGCTTTCTTTACCACCTTAATCTTTGTGACCTGTACATAGGCACGTTAATTTAAGGAGTACGCATCTAAAAATTGGTAATATAAGGTTTTTTAGCCATAAATTTGCCTAATCTGTCTTTTCCCCTTTTAAGACTGAGACAGGATTTGTAGGGGCCTTTACAACATCCGGTTTCAGATTGCTGGAGGGATACCTAGAAGTCTCTGGTCATCACCCTAGACCTTCCCAGAACAGCAGAACCTTGCAGGCACATGACCCCATGATGAGACTCCTAAACAGAAGCAGACACCTCATGGAAACTGAAGAGTGTCCTTCCAGTATCACAGGTCCGATGTATAAACATCTTGAGCATCAAATAGAAATGGCTCCCTTAAGTGACAAGTTCTTCTCCAGAGTCTCCTCACAGAACCAGAATTGAGATAATGATCAACCAGACCACAATTTGACAAATACTGCTTAATTGTGCATACCTCTTACTCCTGCCCCAATTCTTCCTCTATCTAAACCTAAAGCTCATGTCAGCACCTGGAAGACAGTACTGAGATCGTTGACTTCACTGTCTTCTCAATATGGCCATAGCAAACTAAAATTATTTTCTTCTTTTCCTTCTTTTAAACATTACCTTTTGGGTTTGGTTTTGGGGGCAAATGGTCAGACCTGTTTTTGTTTTGGACTTTCTGGAGACAGGCCTCTGGCCTAGGACTTGAGTAATGTATAAATAGTGTTTCCCCGTCACTAAGGCAAGGGTCTGGAGCAGTGTTAGCACATAGGACAATTCATTTTCTCAATTTCAACTCATCTGTAGCCTTTTTATTCCCCAAAGGACATGGTTTCTGGCCTATTACATTCTACCAGTTTACCAAAACAGTTACTCACCTATATCCTAGCTCTCTTGCCATTCAAGTAAAGGATTTAGGGAACAAAATTTTGAAATAGCTTCTTCCTGAATATCAGTATTGGAGACAGACTCTGAAAAACTTTATAACATTAGTTTATGTATTTTCATGATTTGATTCTGTGATTATTTACTTTATTACTTGAACTCTACCCTGGTACCCAGGTGAGGCCATATGCTCATTTCTCCAGAGAGGAGAATGGAAATTTCAATTTTAATTACCTCATAATTTCATTTTTTTTTTGCCCACACAGGAATCCATGTCCATAACCCTAGGACATTCACTCATGTTTCCTCCCTTTCTCTATGCCTCTCTGTTCCCAGGTTGGTGCGCAACTCGCTCTTTCCCGGGCACCAAAGTTTCTGAGTTGTGCACATGGTGGTAAATGAGCTCTTTAGTATCATATTAATTATTACTGATGGAGAAAGATAATTCATAGGTAATGAAAGGTCCCCACATACTTGAGTCTTTTTAGGACAGCTGACTTTAAAATTAAAGTAACTAGAAGCTCCATTTTATGTGGACTAAAGTAGTCTAGGGCTCTTCCCTGCATTTCTGAAGATTCCCCAAGGACTGCCTACATTTTTTCGGAGGAAATACTTTACAATCTGCTATGACTTACTGTTCCTAGTTTCATATTGTTAAGCATTTTCCCTCTTGTCCCTACCCTATAGGCAAAAATTCTCTCTACTCCTTTCATCCAGGGGTGGACTCTACTTATCATCCCTAAGACAACAAAGGAGATATTGTATGTGACAAACTTATTGTAGTTTGGAGAATAAATAGCACAGAAAATGACAATTTAGTTCTTGGTCTCATATATCCATAAAGCCATTCTCTGGGCATTCCTCAACTATATTGATGCTCCATGCCCTGCTTTGGCCTCTATCTGTTCTGTTATTCTGTCTCATTTCCAGGATGCCAATCTCCAGTCTGTCTTTGTCCTCCTTTTTAAGGGAAACAGTAACATTTGGAAAATAAAACATCAAACCATTCACTAAAGGCACCTGTTTTATATTATTATTCATAGTAATTTGATGATTTTGTTTTAACCTCCCTTATTGAAACCATGCATTTATTTGAATGTGGACTGGTGTGGTATTTGTATCTTCACCTTGTATTACCAGAGATCCTTTGTTTTCCTAATCAAAACAGCAACCTTCTTCCTGTCGCACCATCCCCCCCAAAAAGTAAAATACTTTCTTTGTGACTAGGTGTTTCCAAGTCTGGTTTTGATTTGTTTTATAGCCAGTGAGGAACTTACTCCTACAAATGAGAGAGTTTTAAGCTTTCAGACATAACCTTCTGTGGTTTATTCTGCGTTTGTAAAAATCTGAATGTATCTTTGTTAGTGGAAGCTTTTGTTATCTTAGTGAATAATGCTTCTCAGAGTGAACACTGGGAAAGTCTTAAATATCTCAGGACTGTTAACTGCCAAACTATTTAAAAACAGTCTGGTAGTTTGACAGTAAAAATTTCATTCACTACTTAATTACCTCTGTGCTTTGGAGGGTTATGAGACACTGCAAATGTCAAATGTTTTTGTCTCTCAAATTTCTGTGAAGGACAGATGCATCTCAGACATCTCTGGAAAGACTGAATATAAAGACAGATAATTCTTAAAAGTTAGGTGGGGCCAAGGGTCACCTTTAGAGAAAGATTACTTAATTACATTATAGCAGGCCTCCAGGAAGTACAATCTATTTCTAATTTGCTTTCACACCCCCACAGATTTCTTTCTGAGTATTGTCTCAAGAAACTGCTTTATGAAGGAATTAAAAAAAACAAACATGAGCATCATTTCACCATATTACTCATGTCTTTTGCTACATATATTTATTTGTATGAAATCATGGTCTTTCAAACTTCCTAACCAGGGGCACCAAATATGCTAACCTTAACTTGAGGTCAGTGAATTTATTTATGAGATATAGTTTTCTTTATGTGATGAACTATTAATCAGTGATTTTTGAACATGTACACTATAGTCTAATGATTAGCTTATTATAAGAATTTAAAATTTTTGAAGCAAAATTTTCACATAAAAATAATATGATGGAAATTAAGACAATTTAATAATATATCTCATATGCTGTACATTTGTAATACAGAATAATGCTGTTACAGTACTTATAATGAAAAAATTACAAAGATAATAAAACTGAATCACATAGTGATATGTTGGTCTTAAATACTGGTATATGAAATTTGCTTAAAGGAAAATAAGGTAGTTGTTTGACTTCAAATGCATTTGGGTATTTGTGAGCCATGGGTAGTTGGTTGACATAGATGACTAGTTTTGATCACATGCTCCCTCATTTTGTTATAGAAGTGTGTATCAAACACTACTACTCTTTATCTTCTTGGTTGTAATTCTCTTTCTTTTTTTTATTCCTTACTTGATTGAGTGGCTTATATTCTCCATGGGAAAATTAGCTGAATATTCCTGAGGTAATGAGGAAAGAACTTGGATAGAGAAGCAGGGGAAAAGTTTATATTTAATGTGTGTGAATGAGAAAGTGAACATATATGACTGAATTATATGAATTTTAACAAATAGAAGATTAAAGCATCTATTAGCATAGGTAGGTAGACAAGGGGAAAAGAGAAAGAGGACTTGGTACCCATCATGCAATGACCTAAGGACATAAAGTCACTACTCTGTTCGTATGAGTGGGATTATGGAAGAAATCCATCTTGGGAAGGTGGGCATACTACTCACCCAGTGGCACTGCCAGCCTTCTTCCACATTTCAGAAGGGGGCCTAGCTCTCTCTCCAGCAGAGTTACAAACACACATCATGTTCCTGAGGTCATGCGTGTACCTACAAATTGCAGTGAACCTTAGTTGATTCTTATGTGATCTCCTGCCAGTGATACTAGCCGACAAAGTGACTCAAGTACACAGAGGCCTGCCCTCAATTTTCATACAGCACAGGTATATGATTTCACCAAATGGGCAACAGCTGCACAATTCTAGGCCCAAAGAGGCCTATCTACCTGCCACTGTAAGCTCCTACCACCTATCCTAACCAATAGCTAAAGCCTAATCATTTCAGTTCAGTTAGGTCCCTCCCTAGTTGACTTGCCTGCCCTTCTCTCCAGGGTGTATCTCACTTGTTGCATTGCAGTAAACCTCATCTAAACATTATCTCTGTCTTGCTGTACATTTTTTTTTCTGTACCAGGATAATTATCCTTATCTTAGACATTAAACCCAAGAATTGAGAAGTGATTACAATGCTCTACAGTCAACTTCAACCTCCAGTAACATATCTTGCATACTGACTTTTTTGAAAACCCAGGAGAAGAGGTGATTGTGTTCATGAGGTTCAGATTTTGGTCAGTAGGCTAAGGAATCCATCTGTTACTGAATTGAGAAAGGAATTTCATAAAATATACTGAGTCTCAAATGAAAAATGCCAATGGACCATTGGAATGCAGGAAATGTCTATGAACCATTGGCTACAAAACAAGCATCTTTGGAGCAACCTAGCCCATATCTTAGTGCCCATTCATGTTCTTGCCTGAAGAGAGTAGCACGATGCAAGGGCAATGAGCAAGCACAAGGAATACTGGCACAAATTGCATAACTCCACCTGTAGGCTGGCCACTAGCTATTGTTCCTTTAAAAATATTAATGCTCTAGACCAAGGGGTTGCTTTTTATTCTTGAGATAGCCTTCATTCCCTCTGTTTTTCTTCAAGTGTATAATCCTTGCTTTCTTAGATAAATCTCTTTCAAAATATCTGACAGAAGCTGAATTTTTTTAAAAATCATATACCTCAAAGACTCCATCTCCCTGAGCAGAGGTCTCCCTCTCTGTGGCCTCCTTGGATCCTTCCTTCTCTGGTGACAGAACCAAGCCAGTTTTATCTGTTGTATAGTAGGCCAATCAATGAAATCACAAGTTTTGCCAAAGAGAAAGGCCAAAGCCATGGATATGAGAGGGTCTGTCTCAAATCCACCTTTCCTGGTTTAGTAATTTATGGGGTATATAAGTAGGGGCTGAGAAAGGTAGAAACCACCAAAGGGACAAAAATAGCAGATAAACTCTCATGCCCTAGTTTGTAATTTGTTAGAAGTCTCTTCCTAATGTCCCACTCTTATCAATTTAGAATGTATGGGATGTGCCTTTCCCATGACTCTATTCTTAACCAAGTCAGCAATGAAAGCCAGGTATAGGGGGATTCCAGGAGATGCCGTAAGGTCTCAGGCCTTAATTCATAAGTTAGTTACTACCTGCTAAAATATTTCATTCTAGAATCCTAGTTCATAATCTGTTAGTAAAAGTCTTATCCTACTTTTATAATGTATAGAATATAACTTTTCTCACCTTCCTGTGTCTAATCAAATTGGTCACAGACACAGAGATCAGGTATAGGATAGTGCCAGGATGCTTCCCAGGATCTCCTCCACCTCAGCTAGTTTATAAAAAGCTGGCCTCTTCCTTTGTTCATGGACCAGCCTCAATTTTCTGTTCCTGAGTGCTGCCTCCCTTTTAGTTGAAGGGAAACTCTCCAAGTGGTCAGCACATGTGTAATCAGACTTCATGGTTCTTGAGTGCGTGTTCAGAGCAGCATTAACATGCTCTGAGGATGGAGTTTTGGCCCTCTGACATTAAAAGGTCACTGGTATTTGGCCAGGTTCAAGTGAAGGTTTTGTGGTTTCCAGTGCTGGAAGCTACCTCTAAAGTTCCTAAAAAAAACAACTTAAGCAACCATTGCAAGCCAAATGTCAGAAGTGTTATCTAGAGCAAAGCTGGTGGGAATATATTGCTGGGCTATGTGACCTCTAAAATTGGTGATAAAAGCAAGTAACTAAAAGCAAGTGAAGCTGCAGGGTTTATTGAGGTTTCGTCTCAGTATCAAATCTAGTGCTGTTCGATAGCTGCCTGGCAGAGAAAAAGAGGAGTTTTAGGTCCGACAGATGCTTGAGCTAAGAACTGGCTAGCAAATCTCACTCCTTTGTCTTCTTAATTCCCACAATATACTACCTAACAAAACATTGTCAATATTGCCTTAAGAAATTTTAAATCTGCCTCTTCCTTTCACCAACCTTTCTAACATCATTACTCTCCTTTAGATGTTTATCAAGAAAGATAAAGAAACTATGGTATACATACACAGTGCAATATTACTCAGCATTAAAAGAGAATTAAATCATGGCATTTGCAGGTAAATGGATGGAGTTGGAGAATATTATGCTAAGTGAAGTAAGCCAATCCCAGAAAACCAAATGCCGAATGTTTTCTCTGATATAAGGAGGCTGATTCATAGTGGGGTTGGGGGGGCATGAAGCATGGGAGATTTAGACAAGCTCTAGATAGGGCAAAGGAGATAGAGTGGAAGGGAGGGGCAGAGGGTTAGAAAAGACAGTAGAATGAGATGGACATCATTACCCTAAGTACATGTACGAAGACACAAATTGTGTGACTCTATTTTGTGTACCACCAGAGACATAGAAAATTGTGCTCTATATGTGTACTATGAATTGTAATCCATTCTGCTGTCATATGTAACAAATTAGAATAAATAAATAAATTTTAAAAAGAACTAACTTGGGGAGTGGCAGGCCTGGAAAAATACGTGGAACTTAAAATTTTTATTTTTTTGTCCTCCTTTTATGTTTCCTTTCTACCTGTTTCTTTTACTTATTCCATCCTATGTTTTTACCCAGGCTAAATGATGCCTAACTGTGGGAAGTCATCTATATAAGATGTTTGGCATATTTTACCCAGCATACATGAATAGACAGGATAAAAGATTATTTTCACCTATTTGCCACTGTGTACACAAAATTGATTTCAGGTAGTAATCATTATTCATTATTAATATAATCTTTTTTTGGTGCTAGGGATTAAACCAGGGGTGCTCTATCACTGAGCAATATTCTAGCTCTTTTTACTTTTGAGACAGGGTCTTCCTAAATCGCCCAGGCTGGCATTGCACTTGCAATCTTCCTGTTTCAGCCTCCTAAGTAGCTGGAATTATAGGTGTATGACACAGAGCATTGATTGAAGTTAAATATAATTAATATATATCAGAATTCAAGCATCACTGGAATTTATCTTGAAACTTGAGTATTACAGATTAGAAATTAAAGGTAAATCAGGTGGGAATATAGTATTGTTATACACTATTAGTCACTGATTTAGTGTTCCTTATCAAAATAGACTCTCTTGCCACACTATTATTATTAATCAGAACATATGGAGGTCATTCTTACATGGATTTCTTTCATATATATCAACACTAGAAAACAACTAAATAAAGCTGAATGCTTCTTATGTAAATAATTTTCTTTTGTCCAGAGGAAACCAGCAACATCTTTACCACATTATTTGAAGTCTTTCATGTTCTGACAGCAACTAACAATTCCATTCTCTCTGTTAAACTTTCTGCTAGTTCCGTTACCACAGTCCTAACTATTTAAGAGGCAGAGTCCAGATCTCCATCAGGGGCCATCTTGGCTTCACTTCTGTGAAGTCTTCCTCCAGTCCCTCTCTTCCAGATCTAAACTCTTAACTCTGTAAGTGTGGTGCTCTTCCCTTTTTCATGGCACTTACTCTGTTTAGCTGAGTGTCTGCCTCCAAACAGACACATGCTGTGCTACCTAACAGTAACAATAGCTTTGTGCATCCCACATGCCCCAAGCAAAGCAGTTTGCCCATTGGAGACATGGAACACATGTTCAATTGAATTTGTAAAATAACAATATGGACTAGAACTTCCAGGAAAGGTTTGTAGAAAGTGGGCATGAGCCAAACCTAGAAGTTTTGGGAAAAGATGTTCAAGGAAAAGAAAAATTAAGCAAACATCTAGAGATGTAAGTAAATGGAACAGTAAGAGGACTATTTTTTTAAAAAATAAGAGATTTATGTGAAGAGTAAAGCTTGGTGACTATGGATAAGCAATGGAAGGCTAGATCATGTATAGAGTACTCTAAATATCTGTACATAGTCAATGCAGTTGAATGAGGTCTGAAATCCTTTCTTCTTGTTTATTCTTCTTCTTTTGATACCAAGGATTGAACCCAGGGACCCTTTACCACTGATCCACACCCCCAGTCCTTTTTATTTTTATTTATAGACGGGTCTTGCTAAGCTTTTTAGGGCCTTGCTAAGTTGCTGGGGCTGGCTTTGAACTTCTGATCCTCTTGCCTCAACCTCCGAAGTTGTTGGAATTACAGGTGTGCACTACAACACCCTGCCTGGAGCTGAAATCTCAAAAATGGGTGCTACATCAAATTTCATTGTCATGTTGGGATATGCTCAGGAAAAGTGTGTTTGTTTACAAAAAAAATGAGGAAGCCTATATTCATGAGGAAATATTTTTGAAATATTTGTTCAGAAATTTGTCAATTAAGAAATTATAGAATTTTGAAGCAAAATTTCCATATTCATTGTTTGCCCTTAAGTAGACTTCCACAGAAAATTTATTTTTCATTGAAAATAAACACTTCCATGTTAGATCAATTTTTCTTTCTAACATTTGATGAGTGACAAGTTTATTTTAACTCTAAGTCTTCAGAAAGGAGAAATACTTAGCATGTGTTTCCAAACCTTTTGTTGTGAATAACATACCAATGTGTAACTGAAAAGTTCAGAATAGTTCAGGAAGCACATTATGGCATGAATGGAACCACAAAAAAACTCTGAATAACAATTTTGAACAAAGAGAACAGGAAGCATTATACTTCCTGACTTCAAAATATATTACGAAGTTGTGGTAATTAAAACAGCATAATATTGGACACATGAACTAACAGAACAGAATAGAAAGCCTGGAAGTGAACCCATACATCTATAGCCCCGTGATTTTTGACAAGAATTATAAGAAGATGCATTGGATAAAGGCAGACTTTCTAATAAATAGTGTTGGAAAATTGTGTATCCATAAGCAGCAGAAGAAAACTAGACCGTCTCTTAACAGTTATGAAAATCACCTCAAAATGGATTGAAATCTTAAATGTAAGACCTGAAACTATAAAACTACAGGAAGAAAACACAGGGGAAAATGTTCAGGTCATTGGAATGGGGGGCAAAGATTGTTTGGCAAAACCCCAAAAAGCACAGGAAACAAAATAAAAAAAATAGGCAAATGTAATTTTACTAAAATAAAAAGCAGTGGATGAACCAATTAAGAAAGGTAACTTAAGAATAGAAGAAAATATTTTCAAACTATACATCTAACAAGGGGTTAATATCCAGAATATATAAACAACCCCATCAGTGGAAAATAGATCTTAGTAGATATTTTTAAAAGAAAACATATATATGGCCAATAAGTGAATGAAAAAAGTTCTCAATAATGTTGATAAGGGAAAAGCAAACCAAAACCATAATATCGCCTCATTTCAGTAAGAATGACTATTATTGAGAACAGAAAAAAAAGAATAAGTGATGGAGAGGATGTGGAGAACCCAGAACCCTTGTACACTGTTGGTAAGCATGCAAATTAATATACCTATTATGGAAAACATTATAGAGGTTCCTAAAAAAAAAATAAAAATAGAACTGCCATATGATCCCGCTATTCTACTCCTGGTGTATTTCTAAAGGAAATGGAATCGGGCTGGGGGTGTGGCTCAAGCAGTAGCGCGCTTGCCTGGCATGCATGAGGCCCAGGTTGGATCCTCAGCACCACATTCAAACAGAGATGTTGTGTCCGCCGAAAAACTAAAAAATAAATATTAAAATTCTCTCTCTCTCTTTAAAAAAAATAAATAAAGGAAATGGAATCATGTTGAAGAAACATCTGCACTACCACGTTCACTGAAGCACTATTGATAGCTAAGAAATGGAAATAACCTGAATGTTCATTAACTGATGAGTGAATTAAGTAAAGAAATACTATTCAGTTTTAAGGATAAATCCTGTCATTTGTGATAATATAGGTAGAACTGGAGATCACTATGTTAAGAGAAATAAGCCAGACACAGAGGGACAACTACTGTATAACCTTACTTACATGGAATCTAAAACAGTTGATCTTGTAGAAGTTGACATATAAGGGATTTACCAGAAGAATAGGAAAGAGGGAGGGATGGGGAAAGTTTGATCAATGACTATTAAGTTACACTTATGATTAAAAAGCTCTGGTGTGTTATTGCACCATACAATAACTATAGATAACAACTATGTAGTGTATATTTTTTAAAAGCTAGGAGATAGATTCTGAATGATTTACCATAAAGAAATGACAAATGTTTGAAAAGATAGATACATAATGTGTACATGTATCAAAACATCACATGGCATCCCATTATTAATGGATTTATTTATTAATTTATTTTTTATTAAAAAATAAAGTTTTTTATGTAAATGTTTTTTTTTTGTTTTGTTTTGAGCATACTACTGGGACACAACCATATCAATGTTTATAGCAGCACAATTCACAATAGCTAAATTGTAGAACCAACCCAGATGCCCTTCACTAGATGAATGGATAGGGAAACTTTGGTATATATACACAATGGAACATTACTCAGCATTAAAAGAGAATAAAACCATAGTGTTTGCAGGCAAATGGATGGAGTTGGATAATATAATGCTAAGTGAAGTAAGCCAATCCCAAAAAACCAAAGGCCGAATGTTTTCTTTGATATGAGGGTTCTGATTCATAATGGCAATGGGGGGGAGTAGCGGAGCATGGCAGCAGTGGAGGAACTTTAGATAGGGCAAAGGAGAGGGGCGAGGGGGTAGGAATGATAGTGGAATGAGTTAGACATCATTACTCTAAGTACATGTATAAAGACATAAATGGTGTGAAAATACTTTGTGTACAATTAGTGACTTGAAAAATTGTGCTCTATATGTGTAATATAAAATGAATTTCATTCTGCCATTGTATATAACAAATTAGAATAAAAATTTAAAAAAACACAATTTTTTTTGTTTGGTATTAGTTAAAGAAGGAAAAAAATAAGGAAATGCTTTAGAATTAAGCCACCTGAATTCAAAACTTGATTTCATGCTATAAACTAATTTAAGTCAAATGCATTATTCCCAATTATTATGTTCTTTTCATGAGAGCTGTTTGCCCTCCCATTCCACATGCCTTTTCCCCATCTGTACAAGGTGGTAAGTTGTGAGAACCTGGTGTAGACTGCATTCCTTCATGGAAACAAATATTTCTTAGCACACAAACAAGATTCATAAAATCTGTTTTGTGTGATTTTGATATAAAACCTCTGATAAAAATTTATCAGACTTAACCAGACTTGCATAAAGGAATTTGTTCAGAGAAGATGTTGCAGTCTTATAGGCAGGGAGAATTCAGCTAAACTCTAGTCAGAATCAGACAACAGGATCCTGGGGTCAGTGTTTAACAAAGCGCTAGAGCAAACTTCTTTGCCAAGCGAAGGTGGAGGCCACTTGCTTTGCACAGCACGTAGTGTGAGATGCCAGACCAAACACCCCCCTTATTCAAGGCTGAGAGAGGATGCTCAGCTCATGGGCAGGGCGGCCTCCCACACACCCTCATAAACACATCCAAATAAACTGTTTTAACAGGTGTCTGAGCATAACCCAGTTAAGTTGGCAGATAAAATATGCCATCACATTATCCCTTAGCTAATATTTGCAGTATACTTTTATTTTTTGTGTAAATTGTGTGTTGTTTTTATAACCTGTGTGTCTTACAGAATGTTTTCATCTCTCTTATCTTGGTGGTTTTAATAGGGCCATCTTTTTTTGTTGTTGTTCCAATTAGTTATATATGACAACAAAATGTATTTTGAATCATTGTACACAAATGGGGCACAACTTTTTATTTTTCTGGTTATACACAATGCGAGTCACATCATTCATGCAATCATACATGTACATGGAGCAATAATGTCTGTCACATTCCACCATCATTCCCACCCACATGCCCCCTCTACTCCCCTCTGCCCATCCAAAATTCCTTCATTCTTCCCTTGCCCCCCTGCAATATACTTTATTTATTTTTAATATATATTTCTTAGTTGTAGGTGGACACAGTACTTTTATTTTTTATTTTTATGTGGTGTTGAGGATTGAATCCAGTGCCTCATTCATGCTAGGTGAGTACTCTGCCACATAAGCCACAACCCCAGCCCAGCAATATACTTTTAATAGTTTCTATAAAATATGCCCCATGACAAGAAAGTATATTTAGATGGGCACTTTTAAGGATGAGTTATTGTTTTCAGTCTAGATAGGCATATTTTTCAAACTTATAAACTCCTTCATTTATTAATAAATATTAGAATGCATTGAATTAATGTGCTATTTTAGGATGGCAGTGGGTTATTGATTTTTTTTTCAAATAGTATGTATATCATCTTATCTAGAATCAATATATTTCATTACCATACTAGTACATGTTGGTTTTGGAATTGTACTTTGAAAATAATCTTATTCTAGAAAATGATCTTATTCTCAGTCTATTCATGGCTGTCTAATTTTGAGAAAACTTCATCTGCATGTATATACTCTTTCATAATTAATAGATGCCATGCTGATGATAAGATACCTTTACAGACTTATTTGTCCTCTAGTCTTTTTTTTTTTTTTTTTGGTACTAGGGATGATTGAACTCAGGGACTCATAACCACTGAGCCAGATCCCCAGCCCTGTTTTGTATTTTATTTAGAGATAGGGTCTCATTGAGTTGCTTAGTGCCTTGCTTTTGCTGAGGCTGGTTTTGGACTCATGATCCTCCTGCCTTATCTTCCTTAAACCTCTGGGATTATAGGTATGTGCCCTTGGCTTGTTCTCTAGTCATAAAATTCACTTTCTATATATTTGGAGATAATATTCCAATTGTAGTGACTTCAATATTTTTACGTATTCTTACATAGAAGATCATTATCATCATAATTATTTGATTACTTGTTCCATACCTTCTTTAAATAGTTTGTGTCACAATATCTTTTTGATTTTAGATTTCCATTATAATTACATTTTGACAACTTGTGTGCATCTATTCTGAAACATTTCATTTGTCTGAGTGTATATGTTTTATTTCAATTATACCTGATCAATCTCTAATCACAAGAATAATACATAATGTCAGTAATGATATTTTTAATGTAAGGAATTATTATTTTGATATAGCATATGAGCAAATTTTTTTGTGGGAAAACATTGCTGATACTGCTATGTTTATATATGTATAACACTCATAGATGTGCATATAGTACATTTGTGTAGTATACACGTTTATTTTTATTTATTTCTCACTTAAAATTTTTAATTCATTCCTTAATATCCTGCCAGCAGAGCAAATATCCATTGGATGAACATGAATATTTTCATTAGTTTCCATGGAAAATGCTATGTACTACATCCCTACCCAAGCAATTAGTAAAACTTCAGTTTGTATAGGAAAAATAAATATTAGGAAGAAAATAGTTCATTTGGAAAACTTCATAAAATTTTTTAATACATACATATTTTAATAAGTTTCTTTAGCAAATTTTTAACCTGTTTGTGCTTATGGTTATCTTATATTCAAATTACATTTAAAAATAAAGATAGAATAATAGAAAAATATCTTCCAAGCAAAAGAAAGACCATGCAGGAAAACACATTGATACATGGAAATAATATGCAATGCATATGCAATAGAGATAGAAAGGTTGTAGAATATTCCTTGGCAAACATTCACAAAATACTCATTTTCATCTAAACTGAGGGACAGTTAAAAAATGCTCCATTTGATATACTCTGACCAAACACTTATGTTGTGAATGTTGAGTTTTTCTTTGCCTGTAACTACAGTTTATTATGATACTTATTTTCATACATTTAGTGTGACTTTTAATGAAAATATCATGCTCCCCCTCCACAAACCAAAGAAATTGTTTTGGTAAAGGCTTTACATATGTGAAGTAATTTCATTATTTTCATACTCCAGCATGAAACTCTTTTATTCACTTAAAACCTTTTATACATTTAGAACACTGCTTTAGAGAACTTAGATTTGTGCAAAGAGTAAATTGCCTATGAGTCAATGAAAATTAATAGAAGTCATGTAATTTTTCCTTAGTTCAGGACCAAACATGAAAAAGCACTCAGCTGATAAAACTTCATTCTCCATTTTGTGAGATTCCTGGTTTGTGCTAATTGCTCTCATTTGTGGCTTTGGAAGTAAATTTCAATCTATAATATTTTAGTGCCATTTATTGTGCATCAAATAGCTACTCAAGGGAATAAAACAGAGCAGATAATTTGTGAGGTACACTGGCCACCAGAATTTCAGTTCCAAAGTAACAAAGAATTTAACATTATCTATTATATAAAATTCTTGTCCAGTGTCACAACTGAAAACTTCAACTCTACCAGATCTTCTTTTATTGTTGAAACCATTTGGTACTTTCCAACCTGTTTTCCTCATAAAGATGCATGGAGATTTTCTCGGGGGATATGGTAGGATTAAGGGGTTTTCTAAAAGTTAGTGTTTGGGGCTGGGGATGTAGCTCAGTGGTAGAATACTTGCTTCATGTGTAAGGCCCTGAGTTTTGCTCTCAGCATGCCTTAAAAGAAAAAAAAAGTTGATGCTTTTATTTTTATTTATACTAAAGATGTTTATATTGGTAAGCATGAATGTGTCCTTGCCACTCAAGTACCTGCAGTGTGATTATAACCTACAGTTTTGAAAGTATAGAGTTCTGAGCTGGGGAAGCTCAGTGGTAGAGCCCTGGCCTAGTATGATCAAAGCTGTGGGTTCAATAACCAGCACTGCAAAACACAAACAGCCAAAGTAGACTCCCAGGCCTCATGCCAGGCTATTGAAGCAGAATGGGTGTAGCTTGTGAAACACTGTCAAACACCGAAACAGTCTTGGGAACAGGAAACGGATGTTTGGAATAAATCAGTTAGGTGTTGAGATACACAAAAAAGTATGGGGATTTGGGGATTTTAAGGGATGGTGTGACAAAGTTGGGTCAACTAGCTAAATTATTCAATTTAGTAAAAAACAAAAAGCAAAATACAAAACAAAAACAAAACAAAACAAAACAAAAGCTGGAGGGGGGAATAACACAGAACAAAAAAAAAAACTTATAAGAGATATAGTGTGTTCCTCTGTGCCAAATTATTGCCTAATCATAGGTCTAAATTTGGGGGGGGGTAGGTATCAAGAAATATGATACAGAAATTGCATGGTTTTTAAATTTAATTTTACAAATGTGCATTAGCTAAAATGATATGCTAGTAATGCATTTTTTTCTTATTCCCATGGGTTGTGTGCGTGCCCACGCACACACACACGACTATGTATGTGTCATGAATCAAATCCATTTATAATTAATTAATAACTAAAATAAGATGTTATTTTCCGAATTCACTTATCTTCAAATGAACTTTAATTCCTTTGATTATATCAAGAACAAGGTATTAATTAAGTGCCATTAAGTAAATACCTAATTTTAGTAGCTGATTGTTTCTGAAAATTATAATAGAAGGGTGTACTCAGGCTCACAGCAAGCTTGGAAGATGGAGAAGGAGCAAGGCACCTTACATGATGAGTTTGTGGGGCAAACAGCCAATATTCAAAAGCAAGAATCTAGAATCTGTATGTCGGAGGTCTATGTATACCTTATTTAGTTGATACATGTGCTTTATTTTTACTTTTAGAAGTTTCAGATGTTGACTTAGTAGTCTTAGTCATCTTAATCCCATCTGTTTATCATAACATACTGATGAATGCATGTTAACATTTACTTGTAATCATTATTTTATATTCAACTACAATGACATAATATTTGATATCCTTGTGATAATTCAATTTCACAATAAAATGAGTTGCAATTGATTTTGTTTACATCTTGAATCAATTTTAATGCCAGGGATTTCTTAATTCGGCAGTATTTTTAAAAGTGTCAAATTTGATCTTTTCATTGTTGATTTTGGAGAATTTCTTGTGATTTTCTCCTCTTTTTTTAATAACAAATCTTGAAATAGTGTTTCTATTAATTTAAGATCTATAAGTCTATATTATTAAGGTGAAAGAAGCTCACATTGATTATTGATTTACTACAACATCTCTTTCAACTGTTCAAATTAGTACAGTATATACTTAAGCAAAGGCAAACAAAAATGAATTTGAAAACTTTGTAAAGCTACAGACAAGGTGTAGCATACATAGTCTGTGACTTTTGATCTTATGTTTTATGATTATATGTTCTGAATTTTTATCAGCTATACACATCTCTTTGAGATAGTATCACTAGTTAATAATAAGTGCAAATATTTTTTGCAGTACTAGGGATTGAACCCATGGCCTCTCACATGTTAAGCAAGTGCTCTACCACTGACCTACATCTCCCAGCCCTAAATATAAGTTTTTTATTCATCCTGTTACAAGTAGGAGGGAGAAATTAAATTATTAGAGTTAGCTCATTGCAGCAAAATCTGCTAGTCAAACCCCAAATCCTTTATACTTTCTTACTAGTGTGGTTTTGTGCCTAGATTCTTAAATGTGGCATGTGAATAGAATCATGTGTTCAATTTCTGATTCAACTAATTAAGATGCCTAGCCTGGATTTTCTCTCCCTTTTCTTTTTGATGGTCGAAAATGGTGACAAACTGAAAAAATCTTGGAATTTGAGATATTATGTATAGAAAAACTATCTGGCCAGCCAGATCCTAGCATGATATCCCTGAGATTACCTGTCTTCCTTGGCTATTATATGAGGAAGAAAAAAATTCATTTCCATATTCTTCGTGTATTTTTCAGTCTCTTGGTTAGAGTAGCTTAGACTAATCTCTAACTAATGCAATTACTCAGAAATTCTTTCATGTGCTCTTCCAGACTCATTATTAATTTAAGCTCCTTTTAAATTTAAAAGTTGACAGTTTGGACAATTATACTCTGGCCATCAGAAATAATTCCTGAGTTGGGGATGTTAGAAAATGTGAGAATGAATTAGACCACAGCTGCTTTTCTTTCTCTGTAATGGCATCTTCATTGTGTCACTTATCTGAATGTATTATCTGGCTACCTCACTGTTTGATATCTTTCTCCATCTAGTTTTAAATAAGCAGACACTATTATTTTTATGAGCTCCCTTGTCTCTCCATTATCGGTCTATCTCAAATAATGGTTACATTTGGATTCCCCCCAGTTGCGGGCCATCGAATGCAGGGCCTCATGCATGCTAGGCAAAGACTCTACCACTGAATTACCCCTGAAGCCCAGGATTCTCCATTTACAATATGAGAATGAGACTAAAACCAAATATGTTCCACTGTAACTGTGAAGATTAAAGAGGTACTTAAGGAGTTAATCATAGAGTTTGGCCATGAAAACCGAAATGCAGTGGTAATAATCAAATGGTAATTATCAAAATGAGTCCCATAGTATCTAAAACCAGAAAGCCCCAAAGCAGAGTTCATCTATATTTCAAAACCTATGCGTCTTTTTTTTTTTTTTTTTTTGTAATTTTACCACTAGGCACAATGATTCCTAGATCTTTACCTGAATTTCTCTGTTGTCCTTCAATTGTAGTTAGTCACCACATCTTGCTATTTCCTTCTCTTTGACCCAGTCCTATTTCTCTCTTGATAGCTACTTAGTTCATCTCAAAGTCCATTTTGGATTGCACAAGGGCAGTAGTCTTTTAACCATTCCTGTAGTTAATCATCTATATAGCTATTAGATCATTTTTGTAAAAAAAATAATGTTAGTTGGCTTTTTTGATGAAAAAAATATGTTTAAGGTGGTAAATTGGGGAATAGATAATCGTGAATTATCCATATTGAAAATAATGGTAATCCAAGGACAAACATCCCTATCAGGATGTAGGCTCTCTGTTCACCTCACAGATTGTTTCTTTTGCTGAGAAAAAAGCTTTTTAGTTTAAATCCATCCCATTTATTGATTCTTGGTTTTAATTCTTGTGCTATAGGAGTCCTATTAAGGAAGTTGGGGTCTAATCCCACATGATTAAGATTAGAGCCTACTTTTTCTTCTATTAGATGCAGAGTCTCTGGTTTAATTCCTAGGTCCTTAATCCATTTTGAGTTAACTTTTGTGCATAGTGAGAGATAGGCATTTAATTTCATTTTGTTGCATATGGATTTCCAGTTTTCCTAGTACCATTTGTTGAAGATGCTATCTTTTCTCCAGTGCATGTTTTCGGCACCTTTGTTTAATATAAGATGATTATAGTTTTGTAGGTTAGTCTCTGTGTCCTCTATTCTGTACCATTGGTCTACCGGCCTGTTTTGGTGCTAATACCATGATGTTTTTGTTACTATTGCTCTGTAGTATAGTTTAAGGTCTGGTATAGTGATACCACCTGCTTCACTCTTCCTGCTTAAAATTGCTTTAACTATTCTGGGTCTCTTATTTTTCCAGATGAATTTCATGATTGTTTTTTCTATTTCTGTGAGGAATGCCATTGGGATTTTGATCAGAATTGCATTAAACCTGTATAGTGAAAGATCTATATAATGAAAACTATAGTCTTTTCTTATGCCAGAAATATTTTTACAAACGTTTTCTATAAGATATTAAAATAGGTTTTTTAATGAGTGAATTCTACTTCTGAGATAGATAGTCCCTTGCCTTAGTTTATTACATAGCTACCTAGAAATTACCATAAACTTAGGGGTTTAAGACAACACAATTTTTCTATATTAAGTTGTGTAAGTTGCAAGTGTCTCACTAGGTTAAAAATACATCGGCTGTGGTTCTCACTGGAGCAGGGCTTTCTTCTTTTAAGCTCACCTGATGGTAGAACTCATTCCCTTGCCAATGTGTGACTGAGGTTCCTGCTTTCTTACCAGCTGGAACTAGTTCAGCTCCCAAAGCCCATCCACATACCTTATCACATAGACTGTTTCTTTTTTTTTTTTTAAAGTCAGCAGCCGTATGTTGAATCAGCAACCAGCAAGAGACAAAGATTTGCTTTTAAAGGACTTATGTTATTAGATCACATCCACTCTGTAAATTGCCCCTATGGGTCAGCTGATTGAACTTTACACCTGCAAAAATTCCTTCATAGGAGTTATTAGATTAATTTGATGTTTAATTATATAACTAAGACAAAGCATTGTGTACTTAGCGGTTGGGAATCCTGTGGGTGCCATTTCAGAATTCTACCTACCACAGTGCTCCTGCCTGAAACAACTAAAAAACTTGACAAAATAAGTGAAACAGTAGTTGTCATGTCAATGGTCATCAGGTAATAAGGCATAATGGTTACTAAGAAAAGGGAAATGAAGTTGATGAATCCTACAACTGTGTTGCAGCTTATAGCATGACAAGAATTTCCATGTTATAGCACAAGGAGAAGGAACCTAGTAAGAGCCCAGCAGTCCCTCTGAGATGGAACTGAGAGTCTCTGCAGTCAAAGGTAGAGTTCTCTCACAGAGACAATTCTGAAGATCCGAAATGGGTACCTTTCAAATCTTCAGCTGAGCACTGAATAGTGTGGAATTTAACCATGGTCAGGAAGAAAAACACTCAAGAATCCTGAATGGATTAAAGGGGTAATCTCTAAGATTTCCACAAGGCTGGTAACAGTTCCTATATGTACTAGATATATTGAGAAAAGTCATAATTCATGGGCATAATTTGGGATAGAGCATTCTAAATTGTATTGCCTCAGTGGTGGGTTGATATTAGCTCTAAAATAAATTTTATGTTTATCCCTACATAACAAAGCTTAAAGGCATGAAAAACTCACATTGTTTCAAGTTAATCTATTGCCTTCAAAACAAACCCCAAGAATGTTATTAAAAGTACAAAATTATCACATTTTTAAGGTAAAAATTCATAATGTCTGGTACCCAATAAAAAGTTCCAGGCAAAGAAGGAATCAGTAAAATATGACATATAATTAAGACAAAGATCAATCAAGAGAAACATAACCAGTAGAGCACAGATAATAGAACTGTTGATGAGAACATGAAAACAATCATTGTAGCTGTGTTCCATGTGTTAAGTGTAGAGAAAAGGTTATGGAGAAACGTGAAAAATATAAACAAGACCAGAATTGCATTCACAGAAATAAAATGACTATGTCTAAAATGACAAAAACATTAAATAGAATTAATAATAGATTATAGAAAAAAAGATTAATGAACTGGTAGACTTGGCAATAGAAATTATAAAAAGTGCAATAAGACTGAAAATAAGACTGAAAAAATAACATGTGAGCATGGAAACTAATAACATCTCTAGTAATAATAAACAACTTGAAATTTAAAAATAGCATTTTTTGTAATAAATGCAAAATGTACTGAAAAGTTTAAAACATTGCTGAGAAAAATTAAAATTTTGATAATATATACCATGATTAAAACATCTAGTATTAAAATGTTGAATCTCCCCAAAATTGGTATCAAAAAATGTAGTCCCAGTAAAAAAAAAATTAAAAATTTCTATAAAAATTGCCAAACTGCTTACAAAATCCACAGGGAAATTTTAAGGTTATACAATGGTCAAACTCTGAAAATTAAAAAAAATAAATTCAAAGGGTTTATGCCACTTCATTTTAAACCTAGTTGAAGCTATAATAATCAAGACTATGTCTTTGTCTAAAGATATATAAATAAACCAATTAAACAATATGGGGCACGGGATTAGAACCATACATTGAAATTTGATGAAGCAGGCAATTTAATAAAAGATTGCCTTTTCAACAACTTGCCACGGAACAATTAGATATCTGTATGGAAAAATATGAACTTCAAGCCATGCCTCTGGCTATATACAAAAATGAAATGAGTACAGAATAAGCATAAATCCTAAAACTATATATCTTTTATACAAATGAACTTTAGATAAAATCTTTATAATCTTTAGACAAATGGCATGCCACAGGCTCTGGCAAGGGTCCCATGGCAGACAGCAAGAGTCAATGCTCACATCTTGATACAGGAAGAACATAACTCAGAGACAAGCTTATATTTTTATAACAACCCACTCTTAGGAGAAGTCACTCCAGGAGACTAGTATTCCTATCCAGTGACATTCCCCTAATGACTTAAGGACTTCCCATTAAGTTTCATCTCTTGCAGGTCCTACCTCTCAACATAGCCACACTGAATACCAAAAGACCAGCACATGGACCATTGGAAACAAAGTATAGCACTTAGCAGTAAGAAGACATTAGTCAATAAAAATAATGGGCAACATTGTGAACTGATACTTCATTGAAAATGATGTATGAACAATATGGCAGACAGAATAATGACCTCCCAAAGATGTACATATCTTAACCCCCAGAACCTGTGAATATGCTACCTTCCATGGCACAGTGGAGTTCAGGTAGCAGATGTAATGTAGGGAGATTAGCCTAGGTTATCCAGGAGAGCCCAGTAAAATCACAGTGTCCTTAAATGTGTAAAAGGGGGAAGAGTCAGTGTCAGAGATGCAATGTATGACTTGCCTGGACCTTACTGGCCGTGAAGTAAGAGGAAGAGGCCATGAGCCAAGGAATATTGGTAGTTTCTAATGTCAGGAAAGGTAAAAAACAGCCATACCTAGTGCACCCAGAAGGGATGCAGCCCTGCTGGTGACTTGATTTTAGCCCAGGAATATTCATTTCAGACATCTCAGCCATAATATGATATGTTTTTAATGTTGTTAGCTGCTGACTTCATAGTAGTCTGTCACAGTGGCAATAGGAAACTAGAAGGAGGTAAATAATTGCAAGGATAGTTGCTCAACATCAATCACTAGACGCAATGCAAACTAAACCCAGAGTTAGTACCATTATGCTAAATTTTAGAATGGTTAAAATTGAAAATACCAATCATATCAAATCTTGGTGAGAATCAAATTTTGATAGAGAAACTGAAACTCTCAAACACTACTGGTGGGAATGAAGAATTGTACAATCATTTTAGAAAACCGGTAGTTTTTTGGCAACTTAACAATATATCTACCACATGAACTTTCCATTCAACTCCTAGTTATTAACCTAAGTGAAATAAGAGCATGTCTCTACAAAGACTAGATGTTGTATGATGTATGAACATACATAGATGTTCAAGTTAGCATTATTTATCTTAGTCCCAAACTGGAAACATTAGAATCATCCATTCATTGTGAATGTACAACAGAATCTGGCATTTTATACAATGAACTGGTGATAAAAATAAATGAACTCAATATATGGTCTATAAAGACAAATGATAGAAATATTAAAAATGACAAAAGTCAGAGTAAAATTAATAGATACTTTCTGATTCAACATATATTAAATTCTTGAAAATACAAATGAATGTGGAGTCACAGAAGAAAGATCAGTAGTTTTCTGGGGCAGATTAGGGTTTGATGAGGCCAAAGAAGCATGATTACAATGGGGCCCAAGGAACTCTGGAGGTGTCATGGAAATGTTTGTGAACTTGATTATGGTTGTGGTTCCATGGTGCTGACACATATCACCATTTAACTGCACATTCCAATTATGTACAGTTTATTATACTTCAAAAAAGCTTTTGAAAAAATGAACTGGGAATTCTCTCATTGCATTTGATGAGACTTTAAGCATTAATCAGAGGTCACCTTATTCCACATTCAAGATGGGTATCAGACCAGGAGTACCAAACTGCTTGGGTGTGACTTAAACTTCACTAGCCTCTTCCCTTTTGCCACTGTGGGAGTGGATGAGGGGGGACTTGACTGCTGAGTGGGAGAGGTTGATGAGTGAGGTATTTTTTAAAAGGAAGCATTGTTGAGAGCTCAGCTATTATTTAGTTTTCCCATACAATATGGTAGGAGAAGACTTCATCCTAAACCAGTGAGAAAGTAAGGGGCTGTTAGACAAAATCACCCTGAGGACCTGGCTACAGGTCTGGAAGCTTAGACAAGCAAAGACCAGCATCCAAACTGGGTATTTAAAAGGCCAACGTTGAGAGGCTGGTTACTTGCCTTATGGCAGAACAGGGAGAGAAAGCAACAGAAGATGAGCTACAATTCTAGAAATTCCAGAAAATCGGCCTGTTTTTGTTGCCCAGAAAGGAGCTGGCTATGAGTTGCTCTGAAAGAGATTCTAATTACACAGGTCTTCAGGATGACTTTATACCAATAGGTACAGCCAACTGGCAGGGTGGATTACTGCAAGTTCAGAAATGAATCAAGGTGGTTCACAGCCAGCTGGACAAGGCGACACCCATTCTAGCAAAAAGAAAGCAGAGAGATTTGTCCTGAAGATCACTTCCCCATTGTTAAATGGAGTCCACAAAAGCTCCCCCAAAAGGGTAGGTCAACATGAGACCTTTTTCTCATGAGAGCACTGGCATCAGATTGTACCCCACCAGTCACCTGTATGTGTTCTGCCTCTTCCTTCTTTTTCTTCACCTACTATAACCTAGAAGAATGAATGTCAGAGTGGGGAAGAAGTATATGAGTGGCAGGAAACTGATGATGACGATGGTTTTGTGTGCTGTTTCCAAGAATGCTAGCTGTTTCCCCAGACCTATTATTATCCTTTAAAAAATTGTGAATAATATAATTTTGTAATTAGATAATTTTTAACTGAGCACATGACTAGCCCCAAATATTTCTTGGTCTTCTTGCCACTGAAAGAGGTCACATGGTCAAGTTTGGTCCTGATGTAAGCAACAATGCCAATTGTAACTCTGAGCAGGGTGCAGAACTTCCTTCATCTTTCTTTTCTACTGCCAGAGTGATTTTAGTTATGATAATCTGAGTTTTTTTTTTTTTCAGCCTTGCTAGGTTGAGGTGGAAGTCACAAGCTGAGAATGAGGGATAAGCTGGTAGAGTGAGTTGAGTGCTTGATGATTGTGTGGTACTGCCCTTTCAGACCTGGAAAGCCTACCTCTGGATTTTACATGAAAAGGAAATGAATTTCCTTTATTTTAAGTTGTTGGGGTTTGCCATGCACATTTGAATCTAGAAATATCTACATGTTTGCCTTCCTCAGGATAGGTTTCACACCGTGAGGCAGGACAAAGTTGGGGAAGGAGAGAAATTCTGAATTAGGTAATATTGAAGCTTTGTATTATACTTGAATGGCCTTACTAATACCTGTAAAATGAGACTACTCACTAATTTGTGAGTGACTGTCACAGCCTTATCTGTTAGAGGTGCAGGTGGAAGATACACTGCAACACATGGAAAAGTAATAAAGTGAAAGAGTAAAGTCATAGCTACTTATTTCTTACCTTTCAGGGCTAACTTGTTCAATGAAATAGTTACGCATATTTCCTAATTGACAAACCAATACTTTTTATATTAACAAACTTACTTTATCATATTAATGAGATATATTACCTTAAATTGCTCAGATGAATCTTTAGCCATTGTTAAATGTTGTTGAATGGATATATTAAAGGCATTAATATTGGAGTTTTACTAATTAAATGTAATTATAATAACTAATGTAGAGCTATGATTATTTTCAACTTTGTCACAAAGAACCCTTATACCATACTGTCCTTCCACCATTTGGGATATTTAATAGTAATTGATTCTAATATGATCTTACATTATATGGATATATTTGCTCTGTTGGGTTTTTCCTTTGTACTTATGTAACATAATCTTACTCGATCACATTTTTTTTTAATTTTTTTTATTGGTTGTTCAAAACATTATAAAGCTCTTGACATATCATATTTCATACATTAGATTCAAGTTGGTTATGAACTCCCAATTTTACCCCAAATACAGATTGCAGAATCACATCGGTTACACATCCACATTTTTACATAATGCCCTATTAGTAACTGTTGTATTCTGCTACCTTTCCTATCCTCTACCATCCTCCCTCCCTCCCCTCCCATCTTCTCTCTCTACCCCATCCACTGTAATTCATAACTCGATCACATTTTGGAAGGAACTGTCACCCTACCCCCTCAAATACTTTATTTCTGTTTGATTCCTGGATAATTGTAAGATAGGAACCTTTGAGAGACCCTATGGTGTTCAACTAGCCTTGAAAGAGCACACTTTTATAAGCAGTCATAGCAGCTTCTCCTTAAATTCAGCTTTAGCTACTCTCCAGGACAGAGACCACTCTTCTATCAAGGTACTCAGATGTTCACCTTGGCTGCTCTTGAGAGACTATTCTCCTTCCATCAGTGGTTATACCATTCTGCCTCATTTCTCAAAGGGAATTTTATGCATTTCATATAAACTAGATGTTGTGCAACCATTCCAAATATACTTTCTAAATTAGGCACACATTTTATTTTGCTTTGTAATAAATGGACCAAAAGATAAATTTTTCTTTGCAAATTAATTTCTCTAATGTTTTCTTCCCTTGTTCCATTTATTTTGCAATTTCAAATGGTGCTACTGTTGAGAGCCACAGCCGAAGGGGCCCCAGCAAACTTCCAGCTGCCAGCAAACTTCCAGCTGCCAGCTGATGATTGGCTCACAGCGGCCCCAGCAACATCTAGCTGATTGGCTCCTCTGCGGTGATGCTCATTGGGCTGTTTCCCTGCCCTTTCAGACCACGGAGCTGCTCATTGGGGGACTTTTTTGGCTCCACCCACGTGACCCAGCCAATCGGCCTCAAGAGCAGGAGGATTGTGGGAGGTGGAGAGAAGCTTGTGTGGGAGAGAGAGGCTTGTGGAAAGCCGGTGGTGGCAGTTGAGGCTCTGAGGGTTTTTCCTGAGAGGCTGTTTTGTTTGGCGTGTGTGGTTCTAAAAATAAAGTTAGTTTCTTTTGACAAGTAGCTCCTGATTGTGCCCAGCCAGACTGCGGCATGCTACCATGAGCTTTCTTTATGCATGAAAGGATACTTGTAACAATTCTCTTTCCATACTGTTTATTGAGAAATATCCTAACAGCAGATAGCTATTAATATTTATTGATTCTTATATATAGCGCTATGTGGTAAGTTATTGAAATGTTTGAATTTTCATAATTGAGGTACTGCACTTAATGGTTCTACTAAACATATTAAAAAAAAAAACAGGAACAGAGATACTGAATAAAATGTCTAAAGTCATGTAGAAAGTGATAACCAGGATGTAAACTTAGACTATCTTATTTCAGTGCCCTTGAGAGACAGACTGCTAAGAGGAGTTATTATTTTATTTACATAGATATTTTACAGGTCAATGAAGCCAATCTAAACCTAACTTTAAAGCTGTTCAAAACTATATCATAATCTGTATCTCCAATCCTTTCCAAACCTACTTCTTTTGTTCTTTCCATCTACCTACCTACCTACCTACCTACCAACCAACCGGGAAGGCACAGAACCACTTTTCTGGCTAGGCCATGACTCTATGCTTTGGTTTGTGCAGTTCCATTTTTACTTATCCTCTTTACCTAGGCCCTGTGGAACCTTTTCACTCACTCTGTAAGACTTTGTCCATGAAGACTTCCATCCTTCACACACAGACATAATTAATAATATTCTCTAGAGGAGGGTAAGACTGCTAATATAGAATAATCTTTTGAAAAATTATCCTTGTGCAAAAAAGAATGTTAAGATGGTATCCAGAGTAAAATGTGGGGATAAGGGAAATTATTTTAAGGTAGGAGATATTGTACCTACCCCATTTAAATGTTTAGGAGAAGATTCTAGTAGAGAGGAGGCTAAAATAGAAATTATCCTTAGCTAGGGTTTCCGGGGAGATGTGAGGAGATGAGATCCTGAGTAGTGAGAAGGATTTACCTTAAAGAGGTACCCTAAGGAGAATAATATTTTAATGTAACAAATTGAGGAGAATGTGGCTGTGCCTATTTGGGACCTCAATGTTCCAAGAGTTCCTAATTTAATTTGGAGAAAGAGTCTAGGCCATTGAGAGTCAGGGAGATTTTTGTGGAGTCATAGGGAAATAAGAATGAATTAGTGCGGATCTTAATTCAGATTTTGAATTCAAAAGGAAGTCTAAGTTTGTAAGGAACATATCACATGTGAAATGTAAAGAAGTGGAAAGAAAACTAAAAATTTTAAGGGGTGGCAGAAGTAATGTTTCTTCATCAATTAGTAACATCTCCCCAACTCACACAAATGAATTGATTGTGTTTAACAAAGAAGGGGAGGATTCAGGCCGGTGCTTCTCTATAGGGTTTTGTCTAGATGTCCTTTGCCTCATAGAATACACTCTTTGTTCTTTTCTTCTTAATTGTGTAGATCTTAATCAGACCATTTATATTTTCACATTTATAGTTTCCATAACAGTAGATAATCAAGATATTTATAATTTTTATATTATCAACTGTGATCAGTTTTTCTCTGAAAATAAACTCCAAGAAGAAGTCATAAAATGACAGAGGCTGTTTCTTCTTTCTCTTTAGTCCTTAGATTGCTCAGTTTAGTTCTCTGCATATGATCAATAAATTCTGGTTGACATGCTTTTCATGAAATCAGTATTTATTATTTTCTAACTATTCTTTTTTTCCCTTTTTAATAGAGACATTAACACTGAAAATTCAGTGACTCTTTGGAGCAATTCTTTGCTTTTCATTCTATTCTCTTAGGGCCACTAGGATGTCAGTTCAAAGTACAGTTTTTCCCACGCTAGAGGGTCTGGTTTCTTACTTTGGTAATTTGGAGAATTATTTCGTTCAAATTCATTCAAACAATGGCCAGTTCTGAGATCAAAACATTTCTTTTTGCCATTCTTTGTTTGAAATGATAAATTCAAAGCTCTAAAAATATTACACATAGAGCCACACTTTCCAGGGAAAGATTAACATAGCAATAGGATCCTCTGAACTGCAATCTACTACCTTTCAAATCAATGTCAGGTTATGCTGGCCAATGCATTCAAACGCTCTAATCACTTCATCTATTCTGTTTCCTGCTTTCAAAAACTAAGACACAGTTAATGTTTGTCTCATTTTCACACTATCACCAAGGATACCTGAAGCAAGGATTCTCAGCACTGTGGAATTACAACAAAAGGTTATAGATCTTCATTACTGACTTCAGTACAGACAATCATTATAGAACTCCAGAGCACTGAATATTTTGGTGCCTAAGATTTTTAAAGACGATTCATCTTAGACAATGTTTACCTTGTTTGTACAGTATGTATAATAAACTGAGGGCTTCCACAAATCATTGTAATCAATTGTTAAATTGTTGGGTTCTATGGTATTTTAACTAGCCAGGGAGATTTTTATTGGTTCATACTCAATATTTGGAATTTATAGTTTTATTTTTAGAGGACAATATTTCTATTCCCATTTAATATTCTCAATTGTTATCCTTGTTTCAACTTTCTAATTACAGTTGAATTTAGAGAATTAGAAATTACACAATTTATGTATCATCAGTTTCTTAAAAGGACAAAGTTACTGATTAAATAAATAATTTGGGATCAGTGAAGGAGCCCTTTCCTAGCATGCACAAGGCACTGTGTTTAATCCCTAGCACTACCTAACCACCCACACCCCCCAAATCATTAACTTGTCTAGGCACTGTTTGGTATTAGACATTTGACAGATTGACAGATTATGGCATGAAGTGGGAACAAGAGTAATCAAATTCAGGCAGTGCACAGAAGTTTAATGAAACAAGGTAGCAGAAATTCAGAAAGATTATATAATGAAAATGTGAATATAAATTCAAGTCAGAGTTTCATATTAACTACCATTCTTATCTACATTGTAGCTATTCCTTCACTGCATAATTTCTATAATCTTTTATTTTTAACTGTTTCTAAAGTTTCTATTACTTATGGATAATAATGGTATAATATTTAGTAATTATCATTTTTAGAATTCCTTCCAAGGAATCTTGAACATTTCAAAGAGGAAAAAATTCCACCATTATGTTTAAGACTAAAATTATGAAACTCAATACTATATTTAATAATTAAGGATTGTTTTAGATTAATTATCTATGACAAATATAGATTCCAATTTTTTTACATGGCCTATTATTGGTTTTTATATTCTATTAATATTTTACACTTAAACATATATTTAAAAAGAGTAATTCAATCAATATAAATTGAGTGCTTATAATATTTCTGTGCAAAAGAGAGGGAAACACAAATCAAGATGGGGTAATACTTTGAAGAAGCTTACGGTGCTGTTGGGAGACAGACTTGAAGCTATTTAGGTGGCAATACATGAAGGTGAGCAGCAGGTTAAAAACTAAGTGCTGCAGGAACACAGAATAAAGCAAAAGGTTCAGCTTTGGAACAGGGGAAAGATGGGGATGGACAGGTGATTGTATAAGAAATGGGAAATTGCTACATTAAAAGAGGTACTGTAAAATGAAGATGACTCTTGAAAGAGAGTGGTATGTGGAAAAATAAAGGTGGATGATTTTCTCTATCTGGACAGTCATCTACCCTGGTTTTGGGTCATGAGCTTACAGCCAGCAGCAAGGATGAATAATTGATTCCATTCCCAAAAGTAGCAAAAATACCCATGAAACCTGCTATCGCTAGACTTACTACCAATAGTCTTTTTAGTTGGAATTCCTTTTCCTTTGCAAATAAAATTTCCTTTCTCTGTCTCCATAGGCCTGGTTTTAGGCTTGACTGAGATAAGCATTCTATTAGACAAATTTTGAGAAATGATATTTTGCTGCAATAAATGAATACTTTTTTTTCCAAATATGTTATCAGGACAAATCTAGATGGGGATAAGAAGTGGGGGTGGCTTCTGAAATCTGGTTTTTTTTTTTTTTCCCATAAGAGATATACTGAGAATGATCATAGTTACATTCCAACTGGACAGGCTGAAGTATTGCTAGACTGTGGGAAGCCCCAAGCGGAGGCTTAGCAAAACTTCTATGTCCCTTACTACATCATCCTGAAATACCCCTGTTGGTATCCTATATATTGACAAAACTGTCTTCCATAAGCCATATTATCTATATCTAACAATGGTGTTCCTGGTATAATTTCTTACTTTTCTACTAGGGAATCAAACATGTTCCTTACTTCTTAGTTGCACATAAGATAATCAAAAGTCCATGTTTACATCCTACCAGATTAGAAATTCCTGTAGAAGGAAAATACCTTTTCATATAGTTTTGGTAGAAAAGTCCTGAAGAGGGTTGGCTGGGGTTGAGGGGATAAAGAGGATTTAGTGGTCTGGGTGGGGGTCCCATATAAATTTCTTCACATGGAAGGGAATCCTTATAGGAAAATTCAACACTTGAAAAGGTGTGTGTGTGTGTGTGTGTGTGTGTGTGTGTGTGAGAGAGAGAGAGAGAGAGAGAACTGGGGATGAACCAAAGGAGTACAGGTTGTACCTTTAAAATGGCAAATGCCCACAAAAGGCATCAATGCCATTTTATTTGCTTTTGTTAATGCTGTTTTATGGTTTTGTTGTTAATATATTTTATTTTTAACTATTATAAATGCTTTCATGATGGTGTTCAGAGCAAAAAAATATTTAATGCAAACATAAAAATATTTCTGTCTTCATCTTACATATTTTTCCCATTATAAAAATCCAATAATACTTTCCTGTTCTATTAGGAAAAGTTTTTTTTTTTTTTAATTTTTCCTTTTTTTAAAAAAAATACCACACTAATTGTGTGTTGCAAAATAAATTTGTTCCCTTAGTCTGGCAGGAATTTAGCTACTCTTCATAATCCTGTGAGTAATTTTGACTAATTACCTAATGCTTTTAAAACAGTCCCTGAATTATAGAGACCTTTGCTTCAGGTTTTTTCTTTACCTGTCCACTGCTGTCTGCTAATATTAATTAGATTGTAACCACTGAATTAATATATAGTAAAGGAAAATAAATTAATGTTCATGAATAAGAAGAAGTAAAAATGGTATTGCCTTCCTACATATTTCATGTTTCTCATTTTAGGCAGTGACTTAAAATATTCTGAGGAAAGTGATTGTATGCAGGGAGAGGCTTTTACTCAAAAATTGTAAAGGTTTAATGGTTTCAGTAAATCATCATTAATCTTGCTAATGAAATTTCTGCACTTCAAATGGTAATCGAGAATTTTTAAAAATTCCATAATATTTTCATAATTTGCCTATTTTTAACCTTCTCTTCATTTTTTAAAATGCTACAAACAGGAGTATGCTATTTATATAAATTGTTTTCTCAATTTAACTAGAGTCAAGGTTATCTATATTTTCTTAGTGGAATACATATCCTGCATGCATTTGGAAAGTTAGTATTTTACATTTTGGTAATGTCAGTTTTTGCAATTTCCGTAATCTACAAATCCTTGTCAGGAAGTATTCATCAAGGGGAATTCCAAATCTGACTTCTACATGTAAATTCACAACCAATGAATGATTAATTCCATTTTTATTTTGTTTGCACACTTCGTTGATTTTTCTCTTTTAGTTTATGGTGTTCCTTGTTAGATTTTTACATTTCAAGTGGGAAAAGTATGTCAATGAATTTTTAGGTATAACTCAAAGCAATCAAACAAATCTAATTCGATTATGTAGTTATAGTATATTCTTAAAGGAATAGTTTTGTCTTTTCTTTTTGTTAATGCACTCAGTACATATAATATATGTTGTAAAAATCATAACCAAAATTTTTAATTTTTGTTGTTAAAGGCCATGGGAAAATGTAATTGATATATTAGAGATTTCTACTCCCAGAAACACACAACCCTTTAAAAAAATCAAATAATTTTTAACAGAGGCATTTCCAAATAGTTAGTATTATCTACTCTTTTATTCAAAATAATTGGATTCTAGAAGTTGAACTGCACAGATTTTCATAACTCTATTTAGATCTACTTGTTATGAAGATTTTTCTGTTTTATCATAATATAATCATTCTGCAGATAAAGCAAAGTGTGGCAGGCTTTTCATCTTAAAGTAAAAAGGTGAAAAAGATAAAAGACTAAAGGCATTTTGTTTTAAAAACCAGCTCCCATTAAGAAAAGCAGTTCCTTTTTAGGCCTCAGTTGCAACATGATCTCTAAAGTCCCTTTATATAGCACTTGGCAGGAAGATGTCATTATTTAGAATCAGGATTAGAATTTTTCCTGGTGGGCATCTAACAGAATGAACACTGTGCATTAATAAAATACTCTGACCTATGAAGGATTGATGTCCCTCTGAGTTGGCTGGAAGACACCTTCCAAGACAGGAAATAAACTGTATGATTCTCTGGATGGGAGAGAACCATTAGCTTCTCATTTTTATTAAAATAGGCAAAAGATGAAGGGATTTGGGGGGTTGTTGCATAAGCAAAGGGATTTAGAAAAGAGTACATCGGACCCCTCCATTCATCAATGTCAGCATCATACATCATGCAAACACAAAACCAAGAAATATTAATAAAATAAAACAAAAACTTGAAACATGTGACTTTATAATTAGATAATTAGTTTGATATGAAATCTAACCTCATTACCTGTCTTCAAAGTTTAAAGTTCTTGAATCTAACACCTGTTAAACCACATTTTATGATATTTGCCTTAGGAGTAGTTAATCATTTCCACTAGACCTACTATAACTCTAGTTTTTACTATATGTGCTCCATGTGATACTAAATACTAGATTAGTAAACTGGACAGGTGTGATTTTTTATTCTGGTAATTTTTTTTCTTTGTTGTTGTATTTTTGCTTTTGCCCCCACCACCAAAACAGTATTTATTAATGTGGCTCATTTTATGACCTTTAATTTATAATATCTTCCAAGGAGTTGATTATTCTAAGGTAAGAAAGTTATATCTAACAGATGATTTTCATTAATTCCTTTGTATTAAAATATTGGCAAGTGCCCCCACCAAATTGCAAAGCTAGTCATTTAAGAGAATTTGTTTTTTCTAGTAGAGCATCCTTAAAAGGGTTTCTCAGGAGTCTGATGTTTAGCTAATGAAATGATTTGAATTGTTAAATTAACCTTAATGTGGCACTTTTTGAATAGCTCCAAAACTGCTGTCTTTGGTACTTAGCCAGTTGGCTAGTTGATTTGTCACTTCATTTCATGGATTCCTTAGCTAGGTAGAGTACTAGAAGAGATTTGCTTTATAGGGCATTAGTTTTAATAGAGGTCATTAACTTGAATGTCTCAGTACAAAATCAGGTTGAAAAGTGCTGACATAATCTTTTCAAACATCTATACACATACCACTTAGAGGCATTATTGAAACTCATGTTATTTACTGCTATTTATTCCTCACCTGGCCTCCCACCATCCACATTTGTTTCTGTCCAATCCATTCACAAAGGAAAGACAGTATTCTTTGAAAAAGAGAAAATAGATCACAGTACATCACAACTGTGGAATCTTTCAAGGGCTTCCTATTACTTTTAGAATAAAATTTAAACTCCTTATCTCTGTTCTGTAGTCTGGCAGACCACTAACTCTCACACTTATGAGGCTGTCCTTAACTTCTTTCAGTTCTTCTAGTCTATCAGCTCTTTCCTGTTCTGGACTCTATACATCCATTCTCCATTAGTGTGATATTTCTCAGCATTCAGTTTAATTGTCCACCTTCTCAGAGGTGATTTGGGTTTGAGTGCCTAATCACTCAATCAAAAGCAGATTCCTTTATCCTTTCAACTATCTTCCATTGTGGTATTCTGCAGTCTTCCTTCATAGCACCTACTGAAGATTATAACCAGGATTATAGTTGTTTAAATGTTTCATTTCTGTTTCTCTGGTTCAAACAAGAGTCTTTTATTCATTATTATGCCATTAATCATGAATGATATGTATGTTTTGAATAAATATTCTGTTAACTAATATTTATTTTTCTTTTGCATATGATGTGGGGGATTGAACAGAGGGCCCCACATATGTGAGGCGAGTTCTCTACCATTAAGCCATATTTCCAGCCTGATACTAATAATTTTTTTTCAAATAATTTCCTTCACACATTTTTCAGAGTCTTCATAATTTGAAAGGTAGGTGGAACCTCCTTTTGAATGGAGAACCTCTACACATTAGTGTTTGTTTACACATATTGTTTCAGAATTGAGATAATTCCCCAAAGTGATCATTTTAGGTGTATGCAAACGCTTCGTGATGTTCATTGACTTAAGCAATCAATACTTTTTACATACTCACACTCTAAGAACTATATAGTTGCTATATGCAAATATAAAAGATTAAAATGATATTTATTCCTCAGAGATTTTCTTTAGTATTCAAAAATGCATATTTTCTCTGATTTCACTCCTTATATTGTCCTTTACCTTGCAGATCAGTTCAATTATGAACTTTCTAAACTGCTTTGAGATTTCTCCCACTGTGGTATTAATGGATTCTGTTATTGAAGTATTTTGGTTTGTTTGGGGTTGTTTGTTCACTTGCTTTTTCATGTTGTTTGTATGCCTATCCTTCTAACTGTATGGATCTGAGACAGCAGAGTTTCTACCGTCTGAACTTATAGAGTTCCTGAAAGTTTCTAGGACCTCACAATTTAGGGGAAGACAAATAATAACAATCACCAATACAGTCTATAAAACTAAACCATCTAGTTCCCGCTATGACACCAAGAATGTTAATTATCACAATAAACAGAAAACATGTGATAAGTTATTGCACATGGTAAAAACAGTAAGTTTGCAAAAGGGTTAACAATTTGAAATGGTGAACAGGGAGAGAAGAGAAGTGATGTAGGAAGTGATGATTATGAGGCAGGAGGAGAGAAAATAGAAGGAAAAAATTAAAGAATGGGTGACAGAGAGAACAATAGAGTTTGGCTCTTAGCCCAAAAGAGAGAGAAAATGAATCAAGGGAAATGGATAATTGAAATAGATAACTGAAATGTATAATCAAACATCCTAGGTCTCAAAGGACCAAACCATTAAAAAAAAAGTGCCTTTAAAAATGCTAGAATGTTAAAAAAAAGACAAATATGTATATGTCTAAGTGTACATGAAATATGAACCATTCACTCAACTTTAAACAGAAAAAAGTTAAAGAATTGTTTCTGTTGGAGTTCAAAAATACTCTCTGCTTCCCTTCTCAGTAGGGTCACTGGAGTACTCTGTGGGAGGAGATCTTATAGGTGGAACTCTTGGAGGAGGGCTTTAGGCCTAGGTAGCCTCCAGGTTCTTTGTTGAATGGTGATTGGTCTGAAGATTTTAAATCAGCCCACCTATAGGGCTTTGTATTGGCCAATCCATGCTGAGAGACTGCACCACAGTAGGCTCCTCTGGTATCCACTTGCAAAGCAAAGGAGACAATCCTTTGTCCCCTCTGTCACCAGTAGACAACGTGTTTCCTAGTGTCATCTGATCAGTCCCCAAACTTAGTCACTGTTGCCCTAGTCCTTTCCAATGCTCAGCAGGGTGCATCCTTCCCAGCTGGTCCAGGAGGGGAAGCTGATGGGTTTCCATGACCAGTATTCCCCTGTGAAAACCCCTTTCCACATCTAATTTTCTCCTGGTTACTTAGGCACTCTCTATGTGGTGCCCTGTGGTTTTGCCAGATCTGTATTTTGGACCCGGTTTGGATTTGCAAGGAATGGCAAAATGGTTCTTTCCTCTTGTCATTGTGTAGTCCCCCCACCACACCTCCCAAGGTCAGTTGGGAGAGACTTCTTTCTTGCATAAGGTGTTGTGCAGCATACCTTTTAGGTTACTCCACCTGTGTCTTCAATCTCTGATTTTTCTGTACCCAGACATACCTCAAGCCTGCTAAAAATGCAGGTTCCTTTAATTCTCTTGCCCCTCTACTTTGCTCCCAGTGAGACTGCTTTGCTGTTGCCAGCAGTGCTGATGGTGGTGGTGGTGGTGATTTATTCCTTACTTTATTATTTTCAACTTCCTGAGTCCCCAGTCTACTTTGAATGCCCAGTTTTAATTCCTAGGAAAGTCTCTTCTCTCTCTCTCTCTCTCTCTCTCTCTCTCTCTCGTTCTTGCTCTCGCTCTCGCTCTCGCTCTCTCTCTCCATCTACCTTACTGAGAAGCTGCCTCTCTGCTTTCTTGGTTTCATACCACAGAGCAGTCAGGAAAGTGACCCTCCTCTATTCTGCTATCTTCCTGTCTCATCTAAATATTCTCCAAATTGCTACTTTCATGTAACATTAAAAATTTGAGATATAACTAACATAGAGCATGTAGCTATGATTTATTCATATTACTAATGAGTGACTTTCTTTTGTACAAACATGTTAGACTTGTGTACCCACTCTGCTCATAATTGACCAGGGTAGTTGCACCTTGTGTAACCATGGTACTTTTATAAACATGAAAATATACCAAATGTAAAACTACTGATTGCAGAATGTGTTTTTTGCCAATATGGTAGATACAAAAATGTGATCTCATTGTAATACTAATTTGTAGTCCTCTGGTTATATTTAAGTTTATTTATGTTTCTATGGACCATTGTTTATCCTCTCTATTGAGATGCTTGTTAAATCAAGTAAAGGGTTTTGGATAATACAGTTTTACAGGAACATATGTAGTATATATGCTCTCTTAGTTTCTAACTTGTCTCTCTGGTATCTGTAGATAAAATGATATTTCTAATTTTATTGTAGCAAGTTATTAACAGTTTTCTTTGTTTTTTACCTTTTATTGTTTAAGAATGCCTTCTCTAACCCAAAGTCTCAAAGATGTTTTCCAATATTTTTTCTAAAGATTTTTAGTTTTGTTTTTTACATTTAAATTTTTAATACACCTGGAATTGAGTTTTTTTAACATGACAAGTGAAAGGGGATCAATTTGAGGGTCCATCTTCCTCACTTTCTTGTTGTATATCATATAACATGATATAAATTAAAAATTTGAGATACGACCAACATAATGCATGTAACTATGATTTATTCATATTACTAATGAGTGACTTTTGTACAAACATGAAACACTTGTATATAACATGATATGTGACAAGAACAAGAACATATATGCTTAAATCTGTGTCTAAACTAATGGTTCTTTTCCATCTATTAATCTTCAGTTATGCTGATATTACACTATTCTAAATTATGTCATACCATAAAACATGTTGATATAGTACTTGACTCTAACTAAATTTAATTAGTTTTAGAAAAGGTTATCTCATCAAATTTTGAAATTAGGGTTTCCTTTGTGGTTTAGCATATATGATGAATTTTTAAAATGTTCAATGGTGATTAAAAAGAATGTTTATTCTCAAATTTTACATATAATATTTTTCATTTTGTCAAACTTGGTATTTTATGCTAGTTCATTCTCTTTTATTTTTCAGATTTTTGTGTCTTTGTACTACAGAGGTGATTGTTTTGCTATTTCAGTTTACAAACTTAAGAGTCTAAAGTTAGTAGCTTAAGTTTCTTTTCAGATAAGAATTGCAACAATTAGCACCAGTCTGTTTTAACATCACAGATTATATATATTACTATTGGTTTTCATAATTAATATTTATTCAGATTTATCTGTCAATTGCCTCTTTCTTTGCTTCCCTTGCTTTCTACCTCAAACCTTTCATTTAGCATAATTATCCTTTGCCTGAAATTTTACTTTAGAATTTTCTTTCTAACAGTAAATGGCATTAAAATTTGGTAGGATACATTCAGCACATTTAATGTATTCTCTACTGCCTTTTGGTTTTCCTTTTGTATGGAGAAGTCCAAGATCTATCTAATTATCAATCATTTGATTTGTTTTAAGGTTGTTTCTTGGTTTTGGTTTCTCTAGTTTTGGTATCTCTAAATGGGTATAGATCTCTTTTTACTCACTTAATTTAGGAATTCGTTTGCCTTCATGGATCTACAGGTTATCATTGAATAATTTTGAATAATTCTAAGATATTATTTTTCCATTCTATCTTTTTATTATTATTTTATTATTAAACTTTTAAAAATTTGTTCTTTTTAGATATATATGGCATTAGAGTATATTTTGGCATATTATACATACATAGAATATAACTTATTTCTAATTAGAATGCCATTCTTTGGTTGTACATGATATGGAGTTTCACTGGTGAATATTCATATATAGACTTAGAAAAGTTATGTCTGATTCCTTTCCTCTTTTCTCTATTGTAGCCCTTTTTTCATTTGAGATCGTCCTGTCTTCATGAGCTGCATTTTTAATAATTTATATGAAGTTTTCCTCTAAATCACCATCTTCTTTTTATCTGCCCATTGACTATATATCTAGAACTTGTATTTAGTTCTTTCACAATTATGGTTGGTCACTTTTAACATTCTTATAACTTAAGATTCTACTTTGAATTAATCAGGAGGGTTTCTTGTTCTCTCATAATTCTAATATATAAAATACTTACAATTCTGATTCTGTTTTCTGTTGTTTCTGCAGTATTTTGTTTTCATGTATTTTATTTTGACTATAAACTTTTTGCTTATTTGCACATTTTAAATTAAGATTAACTCATCTATAGAAGATTTTTGTTTGTGTTGACAGTCACCTGGAGACACTACCAACCCAGAACCAGTCTATATTCCTCTCTAGAAGGTTGGTTGCTTTCTCTAAGCCATATAGTTACTTTGTATTTATATTAAAAACTTACATGTGATATTTTAGAGTAGTTTTGATTTGCATTTCTCAATTGCTAGAGATGATGAACATTTTTTCATACATTTGTTGACTGATTGTATATCCTCTTCTGAGAAGTGTCTGTTCAGGTACTTGGCCCATTTATTGATTGGGTTATTTGCTTTTTGGTGCTTAGCTTTTTGAGTTCTTTATATACCCAAGAGATTAGTACTCTATCTGATGTGTGAGGGGTAAAAATTTGCTCCCAAGATGTAGGCTTTCTATTCACCTCACAGATTGTTTCTTTTGCTGAGAAGAAACTTTTTTAGTTTGAATCCATTCCATTTATTGATTCTTGGTTTTAATTCTTGCGCTATAGGAGTGTCATTAAGGAAGTTGGGGCTAATCCCACATGAAGAAGATTAGGGCCTACTTTTTCTTCTATTATATGCAGAGCTATTATGAAGACAAACCATAATAAGTGTTGGCGAGAATGTGGGGAAAAAGATACGCTCATACTTTGCTGGTGGGACTGCAAATTGATGCAGCCAATATGAAAAGCAGTATAAAAATTCCTTGGAAAACTTGGAATGGAACCACTATTTGACCTAGCTATCCCTTTCCTTGGTCTATACTCTAAGGACTTCTAAACAGCATATTACAGGGACACAGGCACATCAGTGTTTATAGCAGCACAATTCCCAATAGCTAAACTGTGGAACCAACCTAAATGCCCTTCAGTAGATGAATGGATTAAAAAATGTGGCATATATACCAAATGGAATATTACTCAGCAATAAAAGAGAATAAAATCATGATATTTGTAGGTAAATGAATGGTGTTGGAGAAGATAATGCTAAGTGAAGTTAGCCAATCCCCAAAAAACAAATGCCGAATGTTTTCTCTGATATAAGGAGGCTGATTCATAGTGAGGTAGGGAGGGGGAGCATGGAAGGAATAGACCACTAGATAGGGCAGAGGGGTGGGAGAGAAGGGGAGGGGGCAAGGGGTTAGCAAGGATGGTGGAATGTGTTGGACATAATTATCCAAAGTACATATATGAAGACACTAATTGGTGTGAACATACTTTATATATAACCAGAGATATGAAAAATTGTATATGTGTAATAAGGATTGTAATGCATTCCACTGTCATTTATTTTAAATTTTTTAAAAAAAGTTACAAGTGGAACTGTTTGTAGTTAAGTAAAATTTTTCTTCAAAGAATTCTTATCTAGTACAAAATCAAGTCTGGCATCTGTCTATAATGTCTAATTTTTGTGAGTGGTTTTATATTTTAGCCCTCATTCACTCTTGCTATATATGTAACATTTAGATTTCAAGCTTTATATTAGGGAATCTCAGAATGTCCTCTTTGGGGAAAGCCTCAGGCTGAACATATGTGCCCTGAGTCTTTGGATCTTGTCAGAAACATTAGAGAGAATATTAGCTTGGCATTTGATTATCTTCCAGGGTACCTTAGGAATTTTGTACCCTTAGGAATTTTGTTTTTTGATTGTGAAGTTGCTCTATTTTCATACCAAATAAAAATGCATTTAAAAAGAGGTATTTTATATTTTTTTCAGCATTTTCATTGTTCTCACTGGGAGAGTCTTTCATGCTATGCAGTCTTCCATACTGCTGGAACGGAAGTGAATTTTAAAATGCAGTGTCATACTTTTTGGAACAAAGGTCATTTTCTAAAAAAAGTAGGCTCTCTTAAAAGAAAGAGAAGTAAAAAGACATGAACTTTGAGGAAAGAGAGGTTAATTAATGTTTGAGGGTTATTAATCATGCATTTGTATAAGGAATCCTAATTCTGTGTTTTGATTTAAAAAGGGCAATTAGAAAAAGTCTTCATGATAGAGTAAAGCTCTTATAGTAGTAAAATGGTGACTAAGCAGAGCAATTAAAACTTTTTAGAAATTAAGAGGAGGACATAGCACTAGCTAGAATAAAGTGTGTGTGTGTGTGTGTGTGTGTGAGAGAGAGAGAGAGAGAGAGAGAGAGAGAGAGAGAGAGAGAGAGAGA
>NW_026000005.1:5552475-5590382 GCF_001458135.2 Marmota marmota marmota
AGAGAGAGAGAGAGAGAGAGAGAGAGAGAGAGAGAGAGAACGAGAGAGAACTAGGTAGCAATCCCAGTGACTCAAACACTAATCTAGTTGTTGCTGTGGATGGATTCTGTAGGTGTAATTAAAGCCCTAATCAGGTGAAGAAAATGAGTCTTCCTAACTGAAGTGGTTGAAAGATCTTCAAAGCATTGCTTGAACATAGGATAAAGAATGAGCGGGAGAATGAACAAAGAAAATTCTGCCCGTGGATAACAGTGGGTTCAAACCTACAGTGATCTGTTCCTCCTTACTGCCTTTCCCGTGGATTCTCACTCACCTTGTGCAAAGTCAGGTCTGACAAATTTCCACTATGCTTCCCTATGACTGACTTAGGCAGCCCTACAAGGTATAAACTCATACCTTGAAATAAGTTTTTTTTTCCTCTCACTCAACAGTGCCTGCTAAACGACTTGTTCTGCTTCTCTGATTAAAGTGATCCACCCACCCAGAGCAATTATTTTCAAAAATTTCTTACCATGTTTCTAATAATCTAGTTTTGCAGAAATATTCTCCAGGTCCTAATGATCTTACTACTGTTTGCCAAGACCTAGAGAGCTGCAAATATAGCCAACTGACGATATTAGCAGAATATTTGAGAAAGGATCATGCCTTCAGCTTAAAAGAAAATAGCAAAATAGAAAAGAAATACAGGAACTGATATATAGATTCTTGGAACAGGAGAATGTTCATCTCTGTTTTTATTTTTTTCCTTATTTTTATAATAATAACAGAAGGAACTGACATTTATTAAGCTCCTGAAGCACTTTCATCACTCGGAGTCAGGACAGGATTCTGTCCTTATTCTCTTCCTTCACTTTTATTCTTTCTTCTCTTTTTCTGGATCTTTTAATGTTGGAGCAGTGTACAATTTAGTCTTTGGTCCTCTTGGTTTTAATCCATTCCCTTAGTGATTTCATCCAGTTTCATAATTTAAATACCACCTCAATGTTGATGACTCCATTCAAATCTTATCAAGACTTCTCTGATCTGAGACTCACATCTTCAGTAGCCTCATCAGCATCTTCTACAATGAACTCCCATGTCCTTGGTCCACACTTAAAACCCTGCCTATTCTGAACTCCAGGTGTCCAAAAGAAAAACTTCAGTCATCTTGATTATTCTTTCTCACATCCCACATCCTATCTAATTACCCAGAAAATTCTCTAGTTTTAATGTTCAGAATAAATATGGACCTTAAATCATCTCTCACTCTGCTCAGTGCTTCCTTCCTGATGATCATCTTTCTCCTGCGCTGTGGCATGTATGCTTGGTCTTTTCTACCCAGTGGTCAGAGTAATCCTTTTAAGAGTCAAGTTATGTCACCTTACATTCAAAGTTCGTTTGACCCTTATATGCCCTCTGTCTCCCTCCCTTAAAGGTCTCCCTTTTAGGCCTCTTACTGTGCTCTACCACTGAGCTACATGACTAGCCTGTCTTCTCTTCTTACTCAGAGTCGAAGCCCATGTACGTCCAATGACATCTACTGCTCTTCTCTGTTCTCCCCACTGTTTTATTTTCTTTAAAGCCACAATTTTTGGATGATTTTACCTCTTTGACATATTATTGCTCTTAAGGGAAAATAAAATTAAGAACAAATCTTTTATTACTGATACATAATATTGTAGAGGCATGAATAAATTGAGGTTGAATTTCTTTTGTGTTTTTTAAACACTGACCTAGGATTTTGAACCAAAAATTCACTGGTAAAAAGACAACTAAGATAAAGAGCTCCCCTGCGGTGGGGAAAAAAATTCCCCTTTGGTTTGCAAAATATAACTACCACTAATGAATTTGATTAAAAACATAAAAACCTGTTAAGTGATAAGGGCATAATCCAAATTGAAATGAATTGGATTATGATAGGTGAGAAAATTGAGATAACAGTTAGTTTAGGAAACCATTTTGTATATTTGTTATGTAGGGAACAGAGAAAAAAAATAACTAGAGCACCAATGTGGTAACCAAGAGAATTCTTTTAATTTTTAAGTTGCAAAGAAAATTAAACATCTAAATATTCATAATGGTACAGGTGAGAGATAGGAATTTAATATACATAAATAAAAAGGAAATTTGGTGATATTAAGGCCTTAATTTAGAAGGATGGTATGGGATTCTGAGAAAGTATAGCTCAATTGCCCTATTTAGTTGTGTGTCCGTGTAGGAGTTCTCCACAGAGAGAGACAGAAGCTGGACAGGATACATGTGGATGCAAACAGGGTTATAGGTGGTGTTGGGTTTTAAGATCATATGTCATTAGCAAGGTCCATGGTGGTAAGCATGAAGTTTGAATTTAATTTTATAATCTTGTATTATTTATCAGCCTCTATAAGTCTGTTTCTATCTGATTTTTATCTATTTTACAGAAATATTTCAAGTAAGTCTAGTAAATTGATATTTTTCTAGGTACTGATAAAAGCAATACTTTTATCTCAGAGTTTTAGATGATTCAGGTTTTAAAACTGTCATTAAGAAAGGGACTATGTCTTCTTTTACTCTGGGATGTTCTCTTGGATCCTAATTTATGTTCAACATAACATAGAAACTGTAAATATTGAGTAATTGGGTTATGATAGTGTAGCACACTCATTTCCTTCCTTTTATTTCACATATTAATATTTGTAATAAAAATTTATGCACAGAAAGTACTTGTATTGAGTTTCAAGGACTGTGAGCCCTTCTGGATTCAGATGATACATAATTAATTGCCCTTATTTGGGAAGCAATTCCTAGAAGAGGGAGGGTGTTTGGACTTTGGACCTGGGTACAAGTTACTTGAGTATGGTCACTTTGTGAAAATTCATTGAGCAGGTATGCTTGTGTTTTGTGTATACTATGATCTGTATTCAGAAATATGAATATACAAGAAATAACAGTCCATAGTGTCTATGTATAACTGCATCAGGGATGTATAGATATATTTATGTAAATTGAATCAGTGCCACATTAGAATTATATATAGGATGACACCAGTTTTCTCTATTAAAACTTCTGTCTCTAATGCCTACAACAGTCTAACCATCAAATACAGTGGCTTACTTGAGTAAATATTGTCTATAAGCTTACTGACCATAAAATTTTGTGTTTCTCAGATCCCCTCTTCTGGGTCTATATTAGTCCAAAGTATCTTCATTTTTCAGTGTCTGTTACATAGAGAACCCATCCTTTCCTGAATTTTTAACTGCTGTTGCTATTTAGATGACTCCTCACATTTTTCTTGTCTTTCTTTTCACCATGTCTCAGATCAAAATTCAAAGCTGTCACCTGACCATATTCACTGTAATGAAAGTATTTTTTTCTCTTTGTACACTTGTGTAAAAGCTCTGTTAATGTATCATTTTTTAGTATCATGTGCAGCTTGTGACTTTCTTTTGTGACACATTCAGTAAGTGCTCAGAAAATATTAACTTTTTATGGAAATCTTGCCATCAGCAAACTTCATTGTATTGTTTAACATCCAGTTTTAGTAGGACAAAATGATATTGATATAAGTGATCATAACTGATAATAAGTGTATGCCATTATCAAACTTTTAGTAAATGGGTGGAATCTCTGGATGTTTTTGTAGAGTCACATGACATTTATTTTGCATATTAAGGTCTAACATTATTTGACTGTTTTTTTTTCATAGATTTTATAAGATGGCATTTTATTTAGGCATTTTCTATTTCTCATGCTCTGAGTTCTGTCTTGACTTCAGAAATTCATAAGCTGACAAATGGATATTACAAATGTCTGTCACCTACTCTTTAGCTTTCAAGGTGAGAGGTAAGTGTTGAAGATCTAAGATGATGGTAATGATTTTATGAAAAGCAGAGTCCACATTATCATTTGATACTTGTATATTACAATTCTCTGTGCATTTGAAAAAAAACTGAGAATGTTTCATAATGAGAACACAGAGACAAGATATCTTTATTCTTGTTTTAGGGGACATTACAGAGAATTTTTTGTGTGTTTTCAAGATCTCTAAAATATATTTTTAAAATAATATAAATCCTAAATACAGAAAGAAATTATTAAGATTACAGAAAAAAAATTTATTAAAATTTATTTTGCATTTGATTATCATGATATGATTATCATCATGAATCAGGCTTTGATACTTTTGATACTTCAGTTTCATACCAAATATTACATTTAGTTGGGATTTGATAGTATCTTAAATATTTTGAGGTTAGAAAAATATATTAAACATTTTTAAAAAAATACACTATAACCTAAATCAAGGTATGGGCTTTTACTGGTACTCATATAGTATTTGAATAATAGGTATATGTTACACTTAAACTCTCACATTCCTATATGCAATCGATTAAATAATCCCTGGTCTTTGTGGAAGAAATAAAGCTTTAGACAGGAGGAAAGAACTAGTCATAAAAGTTTGTAAAAAAGAGATGCATAGCATTTATAGACAGGAGTTTAGCTCACAACTGTAAGTAACTAAATATATCCTGATTAGTGTGGGTCTGGGACTTGAGAGTAGGAAGTAGTAGACAATCTTAGAAACAAGTATACAGGGAGGAAGTCTAAATTGAGTCTAAATTAAGTCTAATATTGGCAGAAGAAAATTTCTTAGGGACTGCAGCCCCAGTTCAGGTATTAGTTTAGTAACAGATTTGTTGTAGCTTGCCAACAGATTTTCTTTGTGATACTGAACTTGAATTCAGGAATTGTACTTCCTTTTTAAAGTTTATACCTTAGCAAGGCAGAGTCCTAGTATGGGGAAAAGTAGAGCATGGGGCAGGGTTTTTAAATAGGGCTTCCTGGAAAATAAACTGGAAATAAATATTGGCGCAAGGGTATGTTCCTGTAATATGAGGTCAAAATAGAACTAGAAGTGTCAGTTGATTTAATGATGAATCATTACCAAACTGAAATTTCTCTTTTAAGGACCTTGTAAATCTAAAGATGTGGGCAGAGCTAAGTGAGAATCAGTTGTCTGTAATGTGTCTAGCTGTGAAGAGAGGAATATGCAGAATCAAATACCTGAAAGTTCCTCATAGACTTTTTAGATATACTTTATACCTTACAAGAGAACACCAGAAAAGAAAACCAAGCCAACATAAAAGAATAAACCTGACTTCCTTCTTTACACACTTTGAAAGAGACTTGAGAGTGTTACAAATTTTCATTTGTCTCTCTTCATTTAGCCTAACAGAAACTCTTCACTTTCTTTAAAAATGATCAGCTGGATAATATTTGGTGTATTAGGCAGAATTCCTGTTTGCAGAATAGTCAAGGGGATTTATATGCAGAGAACAATAGAGTAAAATAATATTACATAATAATTCTTATGTTATTTATCTGCAAAATGGCTATGCGTTCCTGTATTAGTTTTGGTATTTAAGTAATTATGTTTTTATGTAACATGTACACACAGTAATACACACACATATCCACACAATTAAACAGTTTGTACACACACAATTAAACATGACATTAAAAGTTTGCATTTCAATTTATTCTCCTTGAGGGGAAATTATGTTGTGATAAATGAATTTATTAGCTTGATGTTATTTAATTTATCTTTAAATGAGAAATATCATAAAGTAGAGGCAACTATCTCTAATATGAAAAAAAATTTACCAGAAAAAAATTAAATGTCAAAATATTTCAAGAGTATAATTTTCCAGAAAATATGACAAGGACAAGTGGATAATAAAAATCATAAGGTCCTACTTTTTAAAAAAATTTTAACCACCCTAAAATTGCCTAGGAAACCTTATTCCAAGAAGATAAGATACATGTGGTGTTTGGCAAGGAGAGGAAATTCATTCCATTAGGAGTCATTCCTTTCCTTGCTCTGCAATAAACTCCCTCTCCAAGGTTTTCTTCATGCCTTCTCCTGAGTCAGTCTCCAAAGCACAAATGAAGAGAAGCAGCTGTATTAGTGCTGTCACCCTGAAAGGTGAATGGGCTGCCATTTCCAATTTTGTTGCCACTAACTTATGTAGCTGAGTGCCAGGATCCATGGGCACTGTCATTGAATGATAGTATTATATACAGCCATGGAGAGCTCATAATGATGGCACAGGGTAATCTCTTCAAGATTAGGTTTCTGTCAAAACCATAATTCTTACAAAATTGGCCAGAGGAATTATAGTCCACTAAGTTCTAGATAAAGTAATAATTAATTTTAGTCAGTAGAGTATATAGAAAAGTGACAGCATTATTGCTGAATACACACAAAAAAGGAACTTGCTTAATTAGGTGACAGTAGAAGTATTCATGTTTGAAATTTTAATGAACCGTGGTTGGAAATTTTTGGCCTGTGGCCAAACAGGTAGAAACAAAATTGAAGAGTAATTTTTAGTGTCAAAGAATTTAGTAACAAAGTAAAAGTAAACGGAAAGGAGGAAAATGCTTTTATTTCCACATGAGGTAGGCTGTCTTCATGTTTATCATTTTTCCTTCCTTTATTTTGAGTCAGTGACATGGAAGTCCTCTTGATGATTGCATAGACCCCATACTGCAAAACAATCCAGGAATTATGCCTGGATCTAGATTCTCTGATCTTTTCACCAGGCAGCAAAGTATAAATAGCTTAGGTTACACTGCATTAATAATACCAGAAACCCCCACCCCATATTAATGGCTTAATGTAACTTTTTAAAAAATTAGAACAAGTCTGTTGTGTGTGTTTCTCCAAGCAAGCAGTCCTCCTTACTCAATGACCCATGTAATGTCAGTTTCAGTTCTACCATCTTACAAAGGCCAGGTGGGTACTGTCATTTAAAAATAGCACATGACACCTCATGCTTATATTTTCTGAGGAATAGGGCATTCATGTCTAATTCATTGGAGAAGAGAAAGCACATCCTTCCACTGTGTATCTGGAGATAGAGATGAAAATTGGGTATCAGAACAATTTTAGCATTCACAGTAGTCACTTACTGTATGTTAGCAAACTCCTATAAAGGAAATGACTGCTGTTCACACTGTTTAAATTGTCTTTCCTGAAAAAGAACACAACCTTAAGATTCTCCATTTATTTCCACGAAGCACTAATTAGAATAGATAGGAAATCCGACTTCTGTCAAAGTGTAATACAAACTACTTAGTTTTAAAAATCTAGAATCAGCAAAACCACAAAGTAAAATTATAGAAGGTCATCACAAATATTGTCCACTATTTTGGATATATAAAGATGAAAAGAGGATTATTCTAATTTAAGTAACTTATTAAAATTAATAAGTGCACCATTGTTCTATTATATTTAAAGACAAGGTTGTACAAAAATAGGAAACAATCCCAAACTCTGAGCAGCTTAGTACAATGAAAGTTTGTTTCTAAAGTACATATCTGGGAAAAACCTATTTGTAGCTTGGAAGGGAAAAAAATAAAACATAACGCTAGGTGCTTAATTTTTCCCTTCCCTATTCTATTTACTGATCATAAACAGGTTTGTTTCCCTTGGCAAAAATAATTTGCAAATGTTTATTGATATAAAAGCTTAGATATCCTTAACTCCTTTTAGAATCACTTATATGTATTGTCAACAAATTTTAAGCCTTTATTTGCCAATTAACATTTTATTCATGTTTTCTTTCCCTTTAATAAACATTAGTTTTTAAACACTAATCACTAACATGAGTAGAAATGTCATTGTCTGGGAAAAGGGATATGATGCAGGTATTGACTTTTGTTGCAGTGAACATAGAGGATTTATCGACCTGGAAGATAAGGTCAATATTTGCCTTGAGAGACAATAAATCTAGATGTTCAACAAAATATAAAGTCAATATTTGTATTAATACCTATGTTTTGAATACCTGTCCAAAGTCTCTGGATATTTCTCTATAGTTGAATTTCTTGATCCTTGAGAATTGTGCAATTTTAAACAGACCTGAAATAAAGTTTGAAGTTAAGACCAAAATAAATATCATTGAATACTTCAGAAGCTGATTGGCATGATTTTTGTAACAGTCATTCCTCCAAAGAGTGACATTTTCTTTGAAATGTGTAAAGTTTTAAAATAATGTCATTTTTACAGTATGTAATGCTGTATGTATATGCCATTTGTTTTAATATGTAATGTGTTTAGTTAACACCATTGCACATTGTACATAGATCAGCTAATCTATATGTATATATAATATAGTCTTTTACACACACACACACACACATACACACACACACCTAGAACTCCAAATTGCAAAAATAAAATGTTGTTTCTCCTAGAATTTGATTGCCACTTTCTATTGTCTCTTTATACTCTAGGGCATTTCTTTGTAAATATATCACCAGCTTTTTAAGTACAGTGCTCATAATGTTATTACATCGCTTTTCCCTTAAGCACAGCCATTTTATTAGTATAGCCACATGATTGATTAGAGCGCTTCCTCCATTAAGAGATACTGGTTATATATAGACTGCATACTATTGATTTCAGAGGCAAACTTTCTAGTAAGAACTTGCAAGCATCAAAACAAAACAAAATATCTTCAACCCAATATTCCTCCCTGTCAACTTTCTGTCACTGGCTTATCTACCTTCCAGATCACCTGGGCTAATCAATGCAGAGTTCATTGACTTTGCTCTATCCTTAACCTTCTACTTTTAATGCATGATGAATGTTTGAGCCCATGCAGCTAACTTGATTCTCTCTGTCATTGAAATAGTCAATGACTTATTTTAATAGAAAAAGAGTTCCCAAACTGGAAACCAGCATCAGACAGTAGACAAGAAAACTCAAAATAACAAGGACTGAAGACAGAGGTAGGCCATGACAATGAATGTGAGAATATGTTTATCTTTCAAAATCTTTTGAAAAATCACTACTTCCATGAAAGAGTGATGCTTCTGTCAGAGCAGTGCTTCTCTTCCACAGTTGTCCTGGAGGACATGCTGTATATATGACGACTGCGCCAAAACTCTTCTGAAGTGGGTAAACATTTTGGTTCAGAAAAGCCTATTTCATGGAACTTTTGGGAAAATCATTTACATAATATCTAAGCTCTTGCTCTTATTACTTGCCATGGTAGCTGCTCCTCTAGTCTTACAGGTTAAGCTCTTAAAAAAAAAATCCAAAAAACTAGAAAACCTAATCCAAATCTCATTGAACACAAACATTATCTGAAAGAAACTTGGACATTCCAAACTGGATATACATTGATCACTCCGTACTTTAAGCTAATGGAAATATTTCTAGATATGAGAGCCAAAAGATGGAAGCTACTTCTTATATATGTGTATATACATGTATATATATATATAGACTTATTTATGCATATATTCACATATATAAATCTTGTTAATTTACTATTGACTTTTTTTTAATGTAGCCCATTTGGGATTTTATAGCACACTGAATATTATTTAATTGTTTTATGTGTTTGTGTAGTTTCCTAGACAATATTGCCCATCTACCCATTTATTTATTACCGGACAAAATATATTTACTACCTATTATGAATGTTTCTTATTGCTGGGATTATTATAAGTTTGATATATAGACCTTCCTCATGAAGGTTACATAGAAGAGGTCATTAATAAAGCAATCAGACAAGTATCTATTGACAAAATGTGTTGAAATTAAATAAGAAAACACATAGAAGGACTTTAGAACATGCAATGGGGAACTAACCTAGAACTAGATAAAAAACTAATATTGGACTGGATTGTGAAGGATTATTACCACTTAAGTTGGCAAAAGAGGTGAGCAATGAAAAACTATTGGAGAATAAGCAATGTATTATTGAAGACCTGGGGTAGGCAGGAGTGCAGCTAATTAGAAGAACTGAAAGAAGAGTCCTTGACTGGAGCATAATGAGCAAGAACAAAATGATATGAGTGAGGATGAGGAAATTGACCGTGAGAAAATCAGTCATTTGTTACAAACTTATTGGTCATGTCAGTGGTTTTTTTTTTTTTTTTTCCTTTATCGTTTAAAAGCAAAGCATTTTAATCTGGAACAAAACATGATCAGTTTGTATTTTAGATAACTTTATTATGGATAATGGGTTAGAAGGGAGCAAGAGGGGTGTTGGAGAGCAAAGGTAGTGCACTGATGTCTGGGTCCATGGTAGACCTCATAATGAATGGGGTTAGAATGATGATGATTGAGATGGAGAAAGTTGATGGGTTGGAGGAATATTTAGGAAAAAATGAAGTGATTCATAAATTATTTGAATGAAAAGCAAAGGAAATAGATATATCAAAGGAAGATTCCTTAGTATTTGGCCTGAAGAAGTGTCATATTAATTAGTGCAATTTTGCATATGTGGAGTTAGAGATTCCTTTGCGATAATCAAGTGTTGGTGGAAAACATGTAGAGTGTTGGTATTTAGGAAACAGTTCTAAGTGGGGGACAAATGTGTGTGGATTAGAACAACCAAAAAGGAAATGTAGATTTGGAAGAGAATAAGAGCAAATCTTGAAAAGATCAAATGTTTGAAGGCTGAGTTGAAGATAAAGAGCTAGAATACAAAATTAAAGACAGGATCAAAAAGAGGATAACCATTTTATATTGGATTTAACAACATGTTGGTCAGTGGTGAACTTATTGATTTATTTTGATGTAGTGACAGAAAGGACATTGAAATTAGTTGGTAGAGTAAATAGAAAATGAAAAAATAAAACAATGAATATGAATATAACTTTGAGAAAGGAATGTACCTGTTTCAAAGAAGGGAACGTGTGCATGTGCGTATTTTAGATGCTGTATAAGTTCTTATAAATGAGCCAACACAGTTATTCACATAATTGCCTTCCAATAATTAATAGAAAGTTAGAGAAATAACTATCATTGTGTTCTTGCTATTAATTAGGCTTTTTATTTCTCCTTAATTGTTTTATGAGATGAGTGATATCACTCTAATTTTTTGTATGAGAAAATGGAGATTCAGTAAGCTTATGTAGTTACTTAGTTTTAGAAAAGGAATATGAACTAAATATATCTTCATAATCTGTTCTCTCCTCTAATATGTTAATTTATTTGCCACCAAAGCATTTTTCCCATAGCTGAAGAAGATTCTAGGAACATGTTTCTTGGACCAAATTTCTCTGGCCTAATAAACTATGCATAAAGGTCTATTGCATCAGAGATTCTCAATCTCAGCTGAACAACTATTGCTCTGAAATACTTTTCAAAAAGTTGGATGCCTTCCCCTCATGCAGGGAATATGTGAGAGAGACTGAAAATGGGTATATTAAAAAAAAGTCCTTGGTTATTCTAATATATTTGTAAAATTGAGAAAAACAACATTAGATTGTTACTGTCATTAATTAATAAAAACCCACAGGCCTAAATTATAAACATGTTTATTCTGGTGATTTCTTACTAGTTTCAACTCTGAATAGACACTTTTTTTTTTTTTTTTTTTAAGAAATAGTAGAGCCCACATCGGCTGGACAGACAGGTGAATACATCAGGTAGTGACAGCTATGAATCAGGATGACAATAAACACTTCATGAATTCCAGGGGTTTCTCGGTACAACATCCTAATGCAGTAGGAGCATGCCTTCTCATCCTCTAAGTATGATGCATCTCCAGGAAGCTGCTAATAGAGATATTCCTGTCACCTGAGGAAAAGAGAGAAGACCCACTCCAACCAGAAACAGAGCCTGCTGGCTTGTGGACCTATTTCCCTTTTCTTCAATTTACATGTGTGGACTTCAAGAGGAACCCAGTGCAAACATGCCCTCTGAATGGAAATTTACACTTCGTCTTCTGATTGGGGTAAATAAAACACTTTTGTGGCATTTATCCTGAAAATTTGTATATTTGTGTGTTCCTCCTTGTGAGATGAAAATAAAGGCAACCTAAAGTAAACCCCAATATCACGACAAAATATTTTCAACCTTAGCTCAGAATTCATTGACCATAAAGGGAGAACTCTCATAGGATTATGTAGGAAAAAATGATTTCCATTTTCATTTGTCAATCTTTGTCACACTGCTATGTACTGCAGTGACTACTTTGGAAGTAGAAGCTACAGTTTTTACTTTTCAAAAGATCAAACCCACTGACCTCATAACATATCAACCACTGTCAAAAAATGGTACCTGAAATTAATTGTGGTCATTCTTCTTTAAAATTTCAGTAGGTTTGAGTGTAACCTATGGTGAGCTTGTTGAGAAGATGGTGCTTATATAATTCATTTTTAATATAAATAGCTTTGATTTCTTTCATCTTTATTAGGCTCTTCATACGCTGTGCAGGTACTTTTCAAAATAGCTTCTAGTCAATTTCAAGAGAATTCTTTATGTTCTTAGGGACCTTTCAAAATAATACTCATTTCTTTTTTTCATTATGAATTGGATTCCATGTATTTTAAATAGCAGGACAATTAATCCTGTATCTGGAGGTGGGGAATTTCAGAAAAGCTGCCTCCTATATATTTATATTTATTTTTCCCATTCAACTTTAAATTTCTAGCCCTGTCAAAGTTATAAGAGTTGAATGCATATGAAAAATAATAGTATTAAATACCTATAATTACGATAGTTTGGGGAAACAACTAAAAAATGATTATATTTTACTTATAATTAACCTTCAAAAATTTCAAAAATGAAGTTAACTTAAAGATATTTTTCTGAGTTTGAATTGTCACTGGTAAAATAGGCTATGAATAAAAGCCTATGGCAGGCTAGGGATGTAGCAACGATAAAGTGCTTGTCTAGCATGACTGAGGACCTGGATTCAATTTCTGGTACCACAAAACCCAAATCAATGACAATGAAAAACTATCATTTTTTTTATCTTTAGAAATAAAAATATTTGAAAATTAAAAAAAAATTGAAATTACATGCTGTGTTTCTTCTTCCTTTCTCTTCCCCTGGGCATTTTTTTCATTGACTTGATTTTGCACCTTATGAAGAGGAATTTTTTCTTTCTTTCTTTTTAAACAATATAAGTTTATTTTTATAGTTCTGGGAGCTAGAAAGTCCAAGGTCAGTGTGCCAGCAGATAAGGGGTCTGGTAAGGGCCTGCTTTTTGGATCATAAAGGTAACTTCTGTTTGGGTCTTCATATGGCAAAGGAGGTAAACAAGTTCCCTAAGGTCTAGAGAAAACTAGTCCCATTCATGAGCACTCATCCCTTATGACTTAGTCACCTCCCCAAAGCCCCAACTCTTAAAGTATCATTGCCTTGGAGGTTAGGAATTCAGTCTGAGTATGAATTTTGAAAGGCTATAAATATTAAGGACATTGCAATAAGATGTTTACACTAGTAACCTCAGAAGAATTTGCTACCAATGGGCACTCCCACCAAGAGGGATGAGAGATTGTATTTTCAATATTCTGGCCAATATTTAGTATTGTTTGACATTTTATTTTTGCTAATATGATAGATATGAAATAATATCCCTTTGAAGCATTAATTTATGGTTCTATGATAACTAGTAACCATGAGGATCTTTTTGGATAATTTAGCAAATTTTGGCTAATGTGGCTAATTTGCCACTTTGATTTTCTCTTCTGGGAATTGCATGTGTATAGACCTTGACCCATTCTTTGATTTCCTGTTTTGTCTTTTTATACTTATTTATATGACTTCTTATAATGTGGGTATTATAAAATTATGACCAAGGTAAAGCTAATTAACATCTCTATCACCTCACAGTAGGATTTTGCTCTCTCTCTCTTGCCGCAGTCCGGCTGCAGCAAAATAACCCGGGAGTGACGAACAACTCGTGTAGANGGGGGGGGGGGGGGGGGGGTGATGAACAACTTGTGTAAGTTGATACAGCAGGAGTGGAAGCCGTTTATTGCAGGACAGGAGCAGTATTTATACATTCCACACAACTTATCTAATTAGCATAAACTAGATACATCAGTCAACCAATAAGAAATCTCCACACTTAATGGCTTGCTGGTGTTACTTCACAAACCACTCCCTCTGGCATTTTGCCAGGTGCCATCCAGACTTGTTTACAGACTCTAACACACTCTCTCTCTCTCTCTCTCTCTCTCTCTCTCTGTGTGTGTGTGTGTGTCTAGTTGGAACACTTAATTGGGTTATTTGTTTTTCTGCTGTTGAGTTGTAAGAGTTCTTTTTAAATTTTGGACATTAGCAACCCCTTATCAGATATGTGCTTTCAATTTCATTTGTTCTTTACTGTATAGAAGCTTATTAATTTGAAATAATCCCATTTATTATTATTATTCAGGTTATATTATATTCAGGTTAGCTTCAGCTTTTGGATGTTATCTATAAAAGAAAAAATAATTACCAAATGAACAAAACATTATCCAGGCTAATGTTGGGAAGTTTCCCCCCTAGGCTCTCAACTAGGAGATCCGAGGTTTCAGGTTCTGGCCAGATGCTTGTTTTATAATACTGAACTTCTCAGCCTCTAGGACCATAAGGCAAAAAAATTTCTGTTCAGTATGAATTACCCAGTATCTGTTATTGCAGTACATAATTAAGATAGCATCTCTTCTAGGCTATCCAATTTGTGATTATTGTTCATAGTAGTCTCCTAGGATCCTTTGTATGATTGTGGTGTCAGTTGTAATTTCCCCTCCTTTTTTTTATAATTTTATTTGTCCTATTTTTCTTAAAGGTTTGCCAATTTTATCTTTTCAAAAACAAATTCAGTTTTATGTATATTTTCTGTTTTTTCTAGTCTCTTTCATTATATCTGCTCTGTTCTTTACTTCCTTTTCTGCTGCTAAATTTTTGTTTAATTTGTTCTTTTCTCTCCTGCCTTGATGTGTCAAGTTGTATTGTTTATTTGAGATTTTTTTCTTGTGTGGACATTTATCACTATAAACATTCCTTTTAGAACTGTTTATTCCCCCTGAATCTCATAAATTGTGGTATGTTTTATTTTTATTTTCATTTGCTTGTTTTTACTTTCCCTTTTCATTTATTCTTTTTCTTATTGGTGTTTTAGCAAGATGTTCCACATATTTGTGAATTTTCTAGTTTTTGTTCTGTTATTGATTCCTACTTCTTACCACATGACTGGAAAAGATACTTTACATGATTTTAATCTTAAGTTTGTTAATACTTGTTTTAGTCTCTCATGGAGACTGTGTCTGGGTGCTTGAAAAGGAGAGATGTTCTGTTGCTATTGATTGGAATGTAATGCGTACGTCTTTTGGTCCATTTGGTCTGTGGTGTTATTCAGGTCTACTGGTTCCTTATTGACTTTCTATCTAGATGATATATCCATTGTTGAAAGTGGAGTTTTGAAGTCTCTTGCTATTACTTTCTGTGTACTAATGTTTATTTTTTCATTCTTTTGCTTTATATATTCGGGTATTCCAAAGCTTAGTGCATATATTTACAATTTTTTTATCCTTTTAATGAATTGCCCCTTTATAATTATGTGATGACCTTCTCTGTCTCTAGTGACAGTTTTGACTTAGTCTGTTTGGACTGGTGCAACTGTAGCCACCCCTACTCTTATATTTATTATTTGTATTGAATATATATTTTTTAAAATCATCACTTTCAGTCTATGTATGTTCTGAAAGCCAAAATAGGTCTCTTGTAAGCAGTGTACTTTTGAATCTTATTTTTTTTATCCACTTAGTCACTTTGTCTCTGGACTGGAGAATTGATCCAGTTTATATTTCAAATCATCATTGATAATGACTTACTCTTGAAATAGTTTGATTTGTTTTTTGACTGTGGTGTAGAGCCTTTATTTCCTCCTCTCTTACTGTCCTTCTCTATGGTTGGATTGTCTTCATAGTGGGAGGCTTTACTTTCTTTCTTTTCCTCTTTTGTGTATGTATTGCAAGTTATATTTTTGTAGTTACCATAAAACTTACATAAAATATCTTGTGATTGGTATTTTATTTTAAGCTAGTAACTACTTACCTTTGATATCATTAAATTTCTGTGTTGTAACTTCTCCTGCCCCATCATTTGATGTCATTCACATCATCATGTCCATCTTTTATTTATTGCACACCCATTAACAACTTATTACAGCCATTGTTATTTTTGATACTTTTGTCTTATAACATTTGTACTTCAGTTAAAAGTGACCCTCCCTGCATGTTTACAGTATTAGAAAATTATAAAATTGACTGTATATTTGCCATTGCTAATTTACTTTATACTCTTGTATATTTTCATGTTGTTAGTGTCCTTTCATTTCAACTTGAAGAACTGCCTTTAGTATTTATTGTAAGGTAGTACTCCTGGTGATTAATTTTATTGGCTTTTCTTTGGGGAAGTCTGTCTCTCCTGCCCTTTCAAGGGTAGCCTTTTTATAATATTCCTGTTGGTTTTGTTTTTTACTAACCATTTTGAATATGCAATCCCCTGTCTATTAAATTTTTTATTGGTGCATTATAGTTGTACATAATAGTGGAGTTCATTTTGACATATTCATACCTGCATACAATTTAATTTACTTCATTTAATTACCTAGTTTTCTCCCCTTCCCTCTCTTCCTCTTTCTCCCTGATCCTCTTTCTCTACTGGCCTTCTTTGTATTTTTTTAATTGGTGCATTATAGATATACATAAAAGTGGAATTAATTATAATATGTTCATATATGCACATAACAAATTGGCACCTTTCTCTCTTTTGGACAGCAAGGTGTTTACTGAGAAATTATATTATAGGCTTGTAGAGTTTTATTCTTATTTTATCAGTCATTTTTCTATTGCTGCTTTCAAAATTGTGTCTTCAACTTTGAGAATTTTATTATAATGTTTTAATTAAGTTTTTAAAATTTTAATCTGTTTGGGATTTTATGGGCTTCATGAATGTTTATTTTTCTCTCATATTTGGGAATTTTTCTGTTAACATTTATTTGAAGAAGTTTCTGAATACTTTCTCTTACTCTGATATTTCTAAAATTTTTTTAATACATGCTTGGTTTCCTCAGTATAGTGTCCTAAGTCCTATAGTCTTTCTTCACTCTTTTTCTTTTAATCTTTTTGTTCCTCTAACTGGGAATATCAAATATTAGTCTTTGACCTTGCTCATTCTTTTCTTCTTCAGGTCTATTATTAAAGATTCTGTTGAATTTTTTTTTTCTTCCTTGAATCATTGTGTTTTTTAGCTTCAGAATTTCTGTTTGGTGCCTTTTTTATGGTTTATTTTTCTTATTTTGCTCACAAATTGATTGTCTGAATTATGTTTGTTGCCTATCTCTGTTTATAAAAATGAATATATATATATATATATATATATAAAATTATTGTATTGTCAGTGTTCTTCAGAGGAACAGAATCAACAGGAAGTATGATTATAAAAAGGGGATTCATTAGATTGGCCTATGTGACCAGAAGGTGGATATTCCACAATGGCCATCTGTGAACTGCAGGCTGGAAAGCTGGAGGAACCAGTAGCTACATAGTTCATGAGGCTGAAGCCTCAGAACAAGAGATATCAATGGTGCTACCCTAGTCCGATACTAGGGCTTCTGGAAACTCTCTGGGGGAACCACTGGCAGTATCTGCTTTGGAAGAATGAGGAAGTGAGAGTCTGATATCCTCAGGCAATCACAGCAACCATCAAGAACTCCTCCAAGAAGAATTGAGTTTGCATTTGCTGCTGCTTCTTTGTGCTTCCAACTTGTATTTCATCCAAGCCACCATCCTATTGGACAGTGCTGCCCATGCTTAGGGAGGGACTGCCCTTCAGTTTGCTATCCCACCTGCCAATCATTCCTAGATACACCCACAGTGACACACCCAGAAGCCTCTTAATCATTGGCATCTCTTAATCCAACAAATTGACAACACAAATTAACCAATACAATTATACTTATGAAATTAACTAGTATTAGAAATAGTAAATCAAAATATAATTAAAATAAAAGTTATAATTTTATACCCATAAAGTTGACAAAAACATACAAGCATCTGATCATCAACAAAGAACGTGGAGGAATGGAGGTTTTCATGATATTATTATAAATTTTATAGTTACTTTGCAGAGGAATTCAGCAATATGAGAAAGTAGAGTCTGGCATATTATTCTTTGACTTAGTGATTTCATTTATAAGTAATTCTCCTAGGTTTCTCTAGGACAGAAATCTTTGAGAATATTAACTGAAGTTTCCTATTTCATGATTTAAACACAAAAACAACTTGAATACCTCTCAGCAGAAAATGGGTAGATACATAATGGCATAAGTTAAAATGTTATTTAGGAATATATGAATTATAGTCACACATATGAATAGATAAATATCTGCATGTTTTGAATAAAATGTAAATTGAACAATAGGTCCTGCATTATTTATGTGAAGTTTAAAACATGGAAAGCTAATCTGCATATTATTTATGTGTGTATTATATGTATACAAAGATAAAATTAATAAAAAATTCGTAAAGGTATATCCTGATTTTCGGAATGCTATCTCCTATAGGAAAAAAAGAAGAGAAAAATGTTTGAGAAAGGGCAAAAAGTAAGGCTTTGGCTCTCTAGTAACATTCTATTTTTTCACACAAAAAACTTATCCTACAAAGTGGGGGAATGTTAAATATTTTAAGTCTGCGTGATAGACATAACAATACTCATTATATTTTGTAACTTTCTATATGGTTAAAATATTTCATAATATGTATCATAAGGGAAAAAGTTACATAGTACTATTAAAACCTTCTATATTAAAAGGAAATTGTTTTTATTAAAGATAGTATAAAATTTTTAAGTAAATGAGAATGTTATATCTTTCACTCATTTTAATAATTTCAATGAGAATATTAAACTTGAAATTAGTGAAATTCTACAAAGCAAATTTTTTTAAAATAAAATTCAATCTGCAATAGTAGAAAGATAAGTCTCCATTATACATGTGAATTTTAGAAGTGTCATCTGTGATTCCTGGTTCCCTCACTTAATGTTGCATGGTAAGCAAGATGTAAAAATGAAGCCCTCAGTGAGCAAGTGTAGGGACACAGGAATTAGCTTTAAATAAAGGGATATACATTTTGTTGGCTATGAAGATAATAGATGCTCTTTACTACATAATTTGTTTATCTTTGCTTTGCATTCTTTAGATAGTACCTTTCCACTGGTAATATGCTTTCTTTCCCCCTCATCTTTCTTAGAATGTTGTCATTTCAAAAATCTGTGGCAGCTAAACTTCTCCCTTTTTTTAAACTTCACTTTTTATAAGACTTGTTTATGATAATACAGTTTCTGACAATAATCTGTCATATATATTCAAACATTGCATATAATTTATCAGGATTTCATTTTGCTTTTAGATTATATATGCTTTGTTTCCTCCTAAATGACAGGCAAGATTGTATTAATATACCATAAAACAAGAAAGGAACACTGCACATTATTTTTAAGATGTTTGGAAAACAAAATGAGAAAGGACATGTTAAGAATAAGACTTAGAAAAATTGTAGAAAGTATTAGCAAGACATGGTATAACCCCAATTATAAACCAATTTTCTATTAACATTTTTAATTTATTAAAACAGTACAAGATATAAAGTGGATATTCTGTGGATAAACTTTATTTTTTATCATTGGGAAAAGAATAATGACAATTTCAAATTTACTATATACAGGGCACTTATCCTTTCCAAAAATCTACTATCTAGATACTCTTTTAATACATAGTTTACAGACCAGGAAATGGAGGCCTAGTGAACCTAATTAATTTCACCAAGATTGAGGAAGTAACTAGGAAGTAGTAAAAATGGGAGTTGGATTTGGCAATTTATTTTGGGACTCACATATTTAGGAGATCATTTTAACTATTGTATTAAAGAAGAACAAGTCAGCAATTACAACTAAGTTGCTGTAAGTTGACTTACCTTATTAAATTTTCTCATATATGGTAAAATAAAAACATCCTAACTGATCAACATTCCCAATATGAGGCTTTATTTCCTTCCTTCCTGAAATATTACCTTGGCATGTAATCAATCAGTCTCTCATTTAAAATATCAATAACAAATATTTGAGTTTTTATAAACATCCCACAATTAACATTTAATTGCTAGTAAATTATAAATGTGAAATATTACCCGTGATTCTAGGTTATAATATTTACCTATTAGAGGTATTTTTGTTTGGGAGAGTTGAGAAGCATTAATAAAAATTAAATCCTATGAATGTTTATTTCAAAACTTTTTTTTGAGTGTAGTACTGGGAATGGAATCCAGGGCCTCACACGTATGAGGTAAGTATTCTGTCACTGAGCTATAACCCTAGCTCCTGTAGATGCTTAATAACAATGGCAGGCATAGTTCTGCAATTATTCCCTTCAATAATCTGCAAAGAGCTTACTTTTTCTAAGACTGAATATATGCCATATATTTATGTAACAGATTTCCTACTATTCTTCTTTCTGTTGTTGCTCTATTCATTGCATAAAGGACTTATATCAATGCATTTTTAAAAACGTCAACTATTAAGCACTGGCTTTGAACTAATCACAGTTCTATTTGCTAGTGATATAGGATGGGAACTCAGTGGTGAACGGAAACTAATGTTTGTCTGTGGAAGAATGCATTATTTTCTTCTATCTTTACCAATTCTCCAATGGAAACTAGTTCAATTAAGATATAAATTTTATGGAAACTTTAAGTTCCATTGCAAATGTTGGGCTTTTACTTGAATGTTGTAATTATTAGAATATCTATAGCAAGTGATTGCCTTGAAAGATAATATTAGAAATTTCCTGCTTGATCATTCTGATACAGAGAGTGCCATAATGCTGAGAGAGGAATGTAATTTAAAAAGAAATTAAAACACATCAACTCTTAAGTACAGGCAATAACTTCCTGAATACAACTCCTATAGCTCAGAAAATAATAGCAAAAATAAAAAATGGGATAGCATCAAATTAAAAAGCTTCTGTATAGCAAAAGAAACAACAGAGTGAAGAGACAGCCTACACATTGGGAGAAAAAAATCTTTGCCAACTGCACTTCTGACAGAGGATTAATGTCCAAAATATGTAAATAACAGCAACAAAAACAACCCACTCAGTAAATGGGCATATGAACTGAACAGACACTTCTCAAAAGAAGGAATACAAATGGCCAACAATTATATGAAAAAAATGTTTCACATCTTTATGCATCAGGGAAATGCCAATCAAAACTATGCTGAGATTCCTTATGCCCCAATCTGAATGACTATCATAAATAATACAAATAACAACAAATACTGGCAAGGATGTAGGGGGAAAAGAACACTTTTACATTGTTGGTTGGGATGTAAATTAGTATAGCCAATATAGAAAGCAGTATGATGGTCCCGGATTGAACAAGGCCCTGGGTTCAATCTCCAATACCTAAAAAAAAAACAAACTGAGAATATATAATATTTTCTTTATCTGTTCATCTGTGGAATGGTTTCAAGGTTAGCTCCATAGCTACTGTAACATGATTAAAAAGAACCAATAAAATAAAATATAAATAAATAATAATTAAAAGAAAACAAAATAGAGCTATCATATGATCCATCCATATCATTCACTGGTATTTGGTATTTATCCACAAGAATTAAAGTCAGCATACATTACAGATATGTGCATAAATAAGTTTATTGTGGCACAATCCACAATAGCCAAGTTATGGAGTCAACCTATGTATCTCAAAAATAAGTGGATAAACAATTTGGTGTAAAAACACAGAATGTAGTAATGTTCAGCCATAAGAAGAACAAAATTATGTCATTTTTAGGAAAATGGATACAATCATGTCAAGCAAAATAAGCCAGACACAGAAAGACAAGTACCATATGTTTTCTGTCATGTGTGGAAGGTAGGTGAGAAAAAAGGACATCAAGAATCTAGAAGAGAGACTATTAGTGTAGGAGAATCAGGGTAGGGGGGTAGGAAGGGTAAGAGAAGGTGTTGGGGAATAAAGTTAATTATATTAGTTATCTGCATGTACGAATGCGTACAATGAAACCAACTATTCTCTATAATTAATATGCACCAATTAAAAAACTAAAAATTTGGAAGAATAATTCATACAATTTGTCTTCTAAAATAAATTTAAGTTGGTATGGATCAATTTTCCCCATTCTATCCCACTACACAGCCTATAAATCCTGGAAATAAATAAGGGACAACCAAAGAACTCTGAACATGGAAGGGAGAAAGTTAGCTGGTTTGGGATTCCCAAAATGCCCTTGTTGTTGAGGAACAACAGTGGAAAAGCATTAATATTATCTCACCCACCAGAAATATGCCACTGAGACCTACATTTCCTGATCCCCAAACTCACTATGGGGCAGTCCAGGACAGCAAAAATAATGAAAACGTGATCTATAAAATAAACAATTACACAGAGATTGAAAGCTGAATTTGCAGTTCATATATTATACACATTTTAAAATGTGCACACATTGTATATATTATAACAAGGAATGAATTATGTATACTTTGCTGAACAATTTTATATTCTTACTGCATAATAAGAAATAAACTGATGATATGGAAAATTTCCAATGAACTATGGTTTATGAGAAGTTCTATGAAACAAAGAAAAAGCAACCTGGAATGTCATCTTCAGTTAGGCTTAATGAAGACTCCAACTTCTCTTGTGTTTGATTTTCAGACTAACAAATTTTGATGCAATAAGTTTCTGTTAAGGGTCTGGGTTGTGAGTCAGTGGTAGAGTGCTTGTGTAGCATGTGTGGGGCACTGGGTTTGATTCTTAGCACCACATATAAATAAATAAAGGTCCATTGACAACTAAAAAAATATTTTTTTAAAAAAATTCTATTATATTCTATTATATTTATGTTAAATAATATACTCTTTTTAACTTAAAAAAACCTGTGATAACTTTAAATTTTAGTGTGTTTTTATTTTAAGTTAAAAATCTTAACTTTAAAAAATTATTATTTTATACTGTACTTATCACATATACATTAGATTTGTACTTTGTTTAATGCTTCTAATCTTGCATGAATTTTAATGAGACTTTTGAAGTTTATAGTGTCAAATTGGTCTAATGTTTAATTTCTCCATAAGAGATACAAGGATGCTTTAAAGATTTTGATTGCATTATTTTTGTTGTGTTAACTAACCTTTTTTGACTTTCCTTATCTTTTTCTTTTATTTATAATTTTATAAAAATAGATTTACTATTGAAAGTTATTAATCATATTATTTGGATTAAAAACTAGAAACACGAATTCAAAGTTTAGCTAAAATTCTTAAAGAAAGAGATAATTTTTAGAAGTAGTCTCTCATGGGCATAGAATTTCCTGCTGTTTTTGGTAGGAAAAACTGTATTTTCCTTTCTGTGTCTGAAGACCTGTATTTGTAATTTATTTTAAAAAGCAACCAATTGCTGTAGAGATGTGAAGAAATGCTGAAGGGACTGTATTGTGTTATTGTGCATCATTATGATTAAAATATAAGTAGAGAGCAGGGTGCGGTGGCAGGTGCCTATAATCCCAGTAGCTCGGGAGGCTGAGACAGGAGGATCATGAGTTCAAAGTCAGCCTCAGCAATGGTGAGATGCAAAGCAACTTAGTGAGACCCTTTTCATTAAATTAAATTTAATTTAGAGACACTGTTGGCCCCAGCTCCCACAAGTGAAGCAAGAGAGGCGGAGAGAGGCAGATAAAAGAAAGCACACCTGAGACCATCCTATTTCTTGACCCTCTCTCTAAATTAAATACAAAATAGGGCTGGGGATGTGGTTCAGTAGTCGAGCACCCCTGAGTTCAATCCCTGGTACACACCCCTGCAAAAAAAAATGTGTGTGTGTGTGTGTGTATAAATAGATGGACACATTTATATTGAATTTAGGATATGTTCCTAATACTTTGGTTGTTCTGGCCCATTGCAGACACTGAATGTGAGGTGGAGAGAGCAGAGAATATGGGCCTTTTATTTTGTCCTTTATATCAACACCCCAGTTTCCTCTATTCTCTCTTTTAATTGGGTTAATGATGGATAAAGGGAAATTGTTCTCTGAGATAATATAACCTTAACAACTGATTGAGGGTGTTGTTGGTTTATCTCTGTCTTAGAAAATGTTTACTTATATTATTGTATATATGGATGAATCTTTGTTGACCAGGGATTTGTTCCTAAATCAAATCCTACCCTGAAAAACTTGAAGGAATTATTGAGTAAAATGAAACAAAGGAAAGTGACTCTCTATACCTTTTCCTGTGGCTAGATTCTCACTTCTTTGTGATTTTTTTTTACTTCCTTTTAGAAGGGCATTTCTCAATAAACAGAGCATGTTGAGCATAATTTACCCTTTTCTTGATGACTCAGGCTCCTCATAATGAACATTGCTTAGTATACTCCACTGTATTAGAAAGATGCCCTTAAGAGCTATTAAGGTGTGCAATACTGTTTGCCCCAACCAGCTAACTGCTCCCAGATGACCTAAATGTTCCAGACGTCGCCACTCCTCAGTACAATGTACACTAAATAGAAAATACTTTCTGAGGACTGCAGGGAGATGTGTGGGGCTGGATCCAAACATGATTGTTCCTACCTGTTATTTGAAATAAAACCCCTTTTTAACTTCTACCTACCTCATGAAGCTCTGCTATTACATGGCAAATTTATTGGAGGGTATAAATGACCACTGCCAGGTATTTTAGTTTAGATATGAGGTGTCCTCAAAAAAAAAGAAAAAACAAAAACAAAAAACAAAAAAACACCTCATGACAATGCAGGGATATTCAGAGGTAAAATGACTGATCATAAAATATGTAACCTAATCAGTGGATAGATCCATTGGATGGATTAATAATTTGAAGAAACTTCTGTACTGGGTGGTAACTGTAAGCAGGTAAAGTGTGGCTGGAGGAAATTATGTCACTGAGGCCAAACCTTTGGGAATGTATATTTTGTCCCCAGCACCTTTCTCTCTCTCTCTGCTTCTATGAGTCGAGAAGCTTTCCTCTGTCACACCCTTCCACCATGACATTCTGCTTCTCCTCCGGCCCAGAGCAGTAGAGTCAGCTGACTATGGACTGAAACCTCTGAAATTTTGAGACCCAGATAAACTTTTCCTTATCAGTGTTGTTCTTGTCAGGTATCTCAGTCAGAGCTACAAAAAACTGACTAATGCACCAGGAATACTAGGAAAATGGGAAATTAAATGCCAAATGTAACCGAATATGCAGTGAGCTAGATCTCCAAGAGGAGGTACATAGTGCTCCTAATTTAAATAGTGTTCTCAAGTCAATCTTCAAAACCCCACCCCAAAATTCTTAATCTCAATTGAAAACAGTTATTCAAAGTATCATACACCCTGAACCATATTTGCCACAAAATTCACCAGGGATTTCTTGGTTCCATGTTACAAATGGAAACCTTCTAGAAAAGTTTAAACATCTGTCACCTATTATTATGAAGTGATTAATTGAATTTTTTCATTCTGATATCTTCTTAAGGGGCTAGAATTTTTTGATGACTGGCAAAGGCCAGAGGAAGAGTGCTTTAGTCAGCTTTTCTGCTGCTGTGACTAAATGACCCAAATGGCACAACTCTAGAGGAGGAATGGTTTATTTAGAGCTCATGGTTTCAGAGGTCTTTAGTCTATAGAAGGCTGACTCCATTCCTTGGAGCTCAAAGTAAGGCTGAACATCATGGCAGAAGAGTATGACAAAGGGAAGCAGCTCACCTGGTGATCAGAAAGCAGAGAGAGAAAGAGTCTATTCTCTAGACACAGAATACCCCAAAGCCATGCTCCCAATTCCCACATCTTCCAGGTACACCCTACCACTTAAGTTACCACTGAGTTGATTCCTGTTACCATGACACATGAGTAAATTAGTCAGGGTCACTCTGGTGAATTGGGTTGGCACTAAATAATCACACAGACACAGAAACTACCTTTTTCTTAGGAGTCCAGTGATGTTCAGAGGTGAAATGACTGATCATAAAATATGTAACCTAATCAGTGGATAGATCCATTGGGTGGATTAATAATTTGAAGAAACTTCTGTACGGGGTGGTAACTGTAAGCAGGTAAAGTGTGGCTGGAGGAAATTATGTCACTGAGGCCCCAGCTTCCACAAGGGAAGCAAAAATGGCAGACAAAGAGAGTACATCTGAGACCATCCTATTTATTAAAGGGAAAGACATTTGAGAAAGTTCAACCCAAATAAGGCAAGGGATTGAGTTTCAGGGGGTTGCTTGGTGATGTCCTGCAGCAGTGGATTTGACTGACATCTTGGAAAGCCACACCCATCTCAGGTGCTGAGTGGGATCAAAGGCAGAGCTATGGAAAACAAATATGCCACACAATCAAGACGGAACAGCAGTGTCAGTCCAGTCTTCTCATGTGCTCAAATGCTCATAGCTCACACACACAGCCCATGGCTGGCTCACGACACCCTGTCAGGGAATTTATTCACTGATTAGGTTAAGACTCTGGAAACCCAATCATTTCTCCTCTGGACCTTCCTGCCTTGTCTCACACATGAAATGAGAGAAGACACCTCACATCCAAATGATAATGCATAAAAAGATAATTTCGAAGGTGCAAATACTTTTGGTGGGGGTGTATTTTAGGTGGGAGTAACACAGTGGGAGACTTACTTGGGTTTCATTAAAAGTTGCCATGATGTCATCAGGCACTTAATAAGTAGTAAAAATAGAAGAACAGGAAAGAGAAAGCAAGCAGAAAAATGGCAAATAAAATCTCAATGAAGCTTTTAAATATTTGTTCAATTTTGGAAAGACATACTTCACTGTGCATAATTCATTATATAAAATTTATACACATTGCAATTGAATGAGTGGATCACATTTGAATGTATTAAAATAATTTCTTCTTTAAAGAAGCTCCATATTTAATTTATTATTATTCAATAATCACTTTTGATATGAAGTTTTCTTTGGAAATGGAATTTTTATTAAGACACAATTATACATCTTTATGGAGTACATTATGATAACTTTTTATATGTATATAATATGTAATAATAAAATCAGGGAAATAAGCATTTCTGTCTTTTCAGTCATTAATCATTTTTATGTGGTGAAATATTTGTACTCTTCTAGTCATTTTGAAATATAACAGAGATTGTATTCATCAATAGTTACCTTACCTTGCTATAGAAAAGCCAGAACTAATTCTCTCCAGCTGTGTTTTGGTGCCTCTTATTAAACTTCTATCTACCCCTCTACTCCCTTTTGCTTCCCAGACTCTAGTAACCACTATTCCATCCCATTGTTTTCTAAGATTGATATATAGTTTCTACAAATGAATAAGAACATGTGGCATTTGTCCTCCTATGTCTGGTTTACCTCACTTAATGACCTCCAGTTATATACATGTTGCTGCAAATGACAGGATTTCATTCTTTTTTTAAATGGTGGAATAATATTAATAATGGGTTATACAATTAACCCATTTCTTTTATTTATTCATCCACTGATGGGCCTTAGGTTTGTTCCACATTTTACTTATTATTAATAGTGCTATGATAAACATTGGAAGGCAGCTATATTTTTTATAATGATTTTATCTCCTTTGGATATATCAGTAATGGAATTGCTGGTCAAATGGTAGTTCTGTTTTTAGTTATTTGAGGAATCTCCATACAGTTTTCCATAAAGGTTTTGCCTTTGTCAAAAATCAGTTAGCTGTATGAATATGGATTAATTTCTGGATTCTGTTTTCCATTGTTCTATGTGTATGTTTTTATGCCAATATCATGACAATTTTGTTACTAAAGCTTTGTAGTATATTTTGAAGTTGGGTATTGTGATTCCTCAAGTTTTGTTTTATTTTCTCAGGCTCCCATTGTGCGTTCTGGGTCTTTTGAGGTTCCAAATATTTTAGGATTGTTTTTTCTTTCTGTGAAGTTTCTGGTATTTTGATGAGAATGTTTAATGTATGGTACTGTAAATGTTTTCTGTTTCACAAAAATTATGTAAAATTTATTGAAGTGGCAACTTCTCTAACTTTCAAACTGATTGTCCCGATCAACATTTTTGATTACCATTTAATTTTTATAAAGCATTTGTGACATTGGTTAGAAAATGAGTATCTTAATTTCATGTTGACTTCTAAGATATAAAGGAGAAATTGTCTTAACTGTCAAAATAATAGTAAATGTCCTAAGGAATAACAGAAACAATAGCAGACTTTTGAGAATACAGTTAAACAAATCTTACATTTGCATAAAATAGTTTTGAAGTGAATTTACAATATATGTAATTTTAATTTTCATAAAACCCTGTGACATGAGAAGGGAAAACTTTATTTCTCCTATTTTACTAGAAAACATAAGACCAGAAAGTCATGTTTTTGACACAAGTAGTGCATTGGAAATTTATTTTAGCTCTCAGTTTTTGAAAACCATTTTTTTATTGAAGGCATTTAAATCTGTGCCCCAGAGTATAATGGTACCCACAAATCCAGTTATATTAGTTATGTATATATTATTTGGAAAGTTTTAAATAAAATATTTTATATAAAATATTTAATGTAAGCAAATATGGGAGGAATATTTTTCATCCCTTGTTAAAAGCACAAGCTAGTTTTTACTATTCTAAGATGTTGACTAGTTGAACTATTTTAGGTCACTTAACATTTGACACATCTATTAATAGAAATAAAATCATTATTCTTGTTTTTCTTGGAAAAACATAATTGTTACTCTGCTTACATGCTGTTTATTTCTTTTAAATCTATTTCTAAGTGGCCGTTTAGTAGTTATAAAATATTATTATAATGCTAGTAAAAGTTGGTTGTTGATACTCATTCCAGGTGTCTTCCCTCTGCTCATTAACATTCCACATTTATAATATCTATTTCTCTAAGAATTATGTAATTATATAATTGAAATGTTTAGCATTTTTGGTATAGGTAAAAAAAAGCTTGAATATTGATACAAAACGAAATCCAAATACATATTATCTACAAGGAATCATAGCAACAAACAGCCAATGGCAACAACAATGACACAACCTTAGTAATTTGATAAGGCTAAAAGTAATGGATGAATAAAAATCTGGCAAATGCAGACACAGGAATCCAAGACTTTAAACAGGAAGAATTTTAACAAAAAAGTGCAAGATTTGTCACTTGAATAATGTTAGATGAATCCTTTTAAACCATTAAGGATTAAATGTTTTCATGCTTTCTGTGATGATTTTAGGGTAGCAGTTTGCAAACTGTGACCCACAGACTGGCCACTCACTTTTGTGGATAAACTTTTGTTAGAGTCGCACCTGCTCATATGTACTCTATGGCTGCTTTAGCTCTTCAGTGGCATAATTGAGTAGTTGGCTGTAGGGCTAAAATATACAGCCCTTTAAGGAGGAAAGCATAGAAGACTAAAGGAATTTTGCATTAGGAAGTTGTGGATGAATATTAATGAATATTAATTAATCACATCAAAGGAACATTAAAAAAGTTCAGACAGTAGTGGGCATTTTCCACTCATTGCTAGCCAACATTTTGGCATGACCTTTTTAGTTTTTCTGGGGTTTTTTTTGTCCCCCCATAGGGTAGAATTTGAAGTCTTACTTTCAGCTTTGGAACTAGTTCTACCAATGTAGTTAGACCAATATGAGTCTTGAATGAGAAAGAAACTTTGCTACTAAGGTCACGAATAGATGTGCAAAGCAATCTTGCTTATAAAGGAAAACCTAAGCAAATATTCTTCACCATATTGCTAATGAATAATTATAGAAATCAAAGGTGGTAAATTCAAATGTCTCCAAAATTCAAGAGTGGTTTAGTATCAATACAAACTAGAAACAGAAAGGTGAATTTCAATATGATGAAAAACATACCTCAAGGATTTAAAATCTGTTTTATAGTGACATAGTAGGGGTACCTCCACTGCAGTCACTGGAGGGATAAGAATTGACATGATTCTTATACTTTTGTTAAAATAATATGAGAAAAAATAATAACAGCATGACCATGGTAAAAAAAAAAGCTAGTAAGAAGGTTCCACAGAAAACCAACCAACAAATCAGCAGAAGAGTAAAAATGTTTAATGCAGTAGCATATGGGAAAGCGAATACTTTTAAAATATACTTTTAATGTATCATTGTATCAGAATTCTGTCAGAAATTAGACCCAATGTATTGAGAGAATAAAATATTTAGCTTAGGACTTAGAATTTACCGAATCTTGGAGGAGCAGAAAAATATAAATTCTGGAAAGTTGACAGGGGGCAATAAGGGGGGCGAGGAGAGTGAAGAGATCAGAGGAACAAATCATAATCACCTGCAGCATTTGCAGGGATATAAGAGTAGGTGTAAAGGGAAATTTTGAGAAGTTGTATGACTGGCACTGGGTCAGCCAGGTACTTGTGGAGAGGCCTGTAATCTGCTACTTTCATAGAAACTGTGATCTTGTTTAAAAGCAGGTTTATCTGGACCAACTGATGCTTCTCTGTGGGATCTGCTCTCTCTTGCGTTGTGTCTGGTGATATCCATGGGACAGTGAGCTGCTGACATGGCAAACATTTGGAAAGATGAGCAAGGCAGAAAGTAAGGATGAACTTTGCTTCTGGGGAGCAGTCATCCCTGGATCTGTCATACTTAATCATTCTGTGAATAATGGCTAAGGCTTCACTTGTGCTTCCAAACCTCAGGCATGTTCCTATCTTTGGCCAATTAATGTAGAATAACAGGGAAGAGGTCTGATAAATGTGTTTCCCAGCCTTATTTAGAAAAAATAGTGCTGATTTGACACGAACAATTCAGCACAATCAGCAGCAAATGGAAAATAAAGTGAAAAATGAATTCTTTCTAGAAAGAAATCTTCTGGCCCAGACAGCTTCACTGGTGATTCTATCAAATATATTTAAATGATCTAAGAACTACATAACAAAACTTAATAGAGGAAGAAAGGACAATTCCCAAGTTTTTCATGAAATATTATCTTGATATCAAAACTAGATATAGACTTTTTAATAAAGGAAGAAGGAAGAAAGGAAACAAACTATATAGACCAGAGCCCATCATAAATACACACATACACATTTTTTACATTATATGAAATTAAATTCAACACTGTATATAAAACATAATATATCCTGTCCATGTAAGGATTATTCCAGGAGAGCAAGTCTGGCTTAATGTTCACATTCATAAGTCAAACATTGTAATTTACCATAGTAGCAAAAAGAAGAACATTTATATGATTTCCTCAAAGACAAAAAGACATCTGCTATATGACACCAATTTATTCACAAAAAAAGCTCATAGCAAACTAGGAATGGTAGACAACTTTCTCAACCTGAGAAAGAACATTTACAGAGAACTGTTTACTCCGTCACTTCCAATGATGAATACAACATGCTTTACCACTTTTATGTGGTAACATAATGTTACTGAAGTCCTTGTAAGCAAAAAAAGGACAAGAAGAAATAATTGGATAAAAAAACACATTAAAAAGTTAAAAGCAGCACTGTCTGTATTCACAAGTGACATGATTATGTATATAGAGAATTCTAAGGAGCATAAAAGATTAGAAATAATAATTAAGTGAAGTTTCAAACTATAAAGACACCAGTAAAGTCAGCATTTTTATATTTGTCTATAGTCATTGAAAAATGAAAGTTCTTTTAAAAAAGTAACAAAATATCTAAAATATAATGGTATAAAATATTTTTGTGACCTGTATAATTTAAATTCAAAGCATTGATGAGAGAAACTTAAAAAGGTCTCAATAATTGGAGTGAGACATTGTCTCCATGAATTTGAAGCCTCAATATGGTTCAGCTAACACGGTTTCTAAATTGATGTATAGACTCAAAGAAATATCACTCATGATTTTAGCAAGATTTTTGTAGAAATTACCAAGCTGAAAATAAAATGCATACGATTATAAATGTCCATGAGTAGCCAAAACTTTTTTGGAAAAAAAAAACAACAAAACAGCATTGTATGGTCATAAAGATAGGTAGGCAAACACTTTAGCAAACCCAAAAAGAGAGTAAATGGTATTCCTCTACATAGAGTGGATTGCTTTTTTTTTTTTACAGAAGCTTTGTAGTAATTCAGTGTATATTGGGGGGATGTTTAAAGAGAGCAAACTAGAAAAATTGTTTATATAGGGGAAAATGGGTAAAGTATGACCCCTATTCTATGCCATATACAGTATTTATTAAAGATGGGTCTATTATGGTGTGGATCTGGAATGTCCTTCAAAGGCTCATATATTGAATGCTTAGTCCCCAGTACAGTAATATTCAGAGATGGGACTTTAGGACTTTCAGGAAATGATTGAATTGTGAGGGTTCTGTTATGATTACCACCTAGCAGTTCATTCAAATTACTCCATCAGTGGATTAATCCATTGATAAATCCATACTTTGATAGTATTTTTGGAGGTGATGACAACTGTAGGAGATAGGGTGTGCATTGTGTCATGGTTTGGGTTTGAAGTGTCACCACAAAAGTTCATGCATTGGAAACATGTAGCAATGTTCAAAGGTGAAATGGTGAGATTATGGGAGCTATAACCTCATCAGTGTATCACCCACTTGATGGATTAATAATTTGAACTACTGGGTGGTAACTGAAGGCAGGTGGGGCATGACTGGAGAAAGTAGATCCCTGGGGACATGGTTTATATTTTGTCCCTGTCTTTTTGTTCTCCTTCTCTGCTTTCTGGCTGTCATAGCTGAACAGCTTTCCCGTCTGAACCTCTGAAGCCATCAGCCCAAAATAAACTTTTCCTCTGTAAGTTGTCCTTGTCAGGCTTTTGGTCTTGACAATGCAAAGCTAACACATCCAGGAAGGGTATACTTTGTCCCTGATCTCTATTCTCTCTCTCTGCTTGTGGACACCATGAGGCTATCATGTATGCTGTGCCATAAAGTTCCACCATGATATTCTGCCTCACTACAGGCCCAGAAACAATGATACCAGGCAGGCCACGGACTAAAACCTCTGAAACTGTGAGGCAAAATAAACTTTTCCTCTTTTTAAATAGTTTATGCCAGGTATTTTGTCACCATGATGAAAAACTGACTTACTACAGAGTTGTACCTATATATAAAAACTAAAATCATAAGGTTCCTAGAAGAAACTATGGGATAATATGTCATGATCTTAGGATGGGGAAAAGTTCATTATGATACAAACGCACACACACTGATAAACACAGAAGAAAAGCACATTAGACTTCATGATAATTAGAAATTCTGCTCATAGGAAGACATACTTAAAAAATAAATAGGTTGGGCTGGGGATGTGGCTCAAGCGGTAGCGCGCTCGCCTGGCATGTGTGCAGCCTGGGTTCGATCCTCAGCACCACATACAAACAAAGATGTTGTGTCCGCCGAAAACTAAAAAATAAATATTAAAATTCTCCCCCTCTCTCTCTTTCTCTCTCTCTCTCTAAAAAAAATAAATAGGTTCACGACAAATTGAAAGAAGTAAATAGTACAGCTTTAAAATTGTATCCAGAATATTTCAAGGTATCTTGATATTCAATAATCGAAGACAGCTTAAGTAAAAATGGACAGAAGTTTTTGATACTCTTCACAAATAAAGATAGTCACCAAGCATATAAGTCATATGAGAAATGAAATTATATCCATAGTGAGACCCTAATAGGCACCTGCTGCTATGGTTTGGGTTTTAAATGTCCTCTAATGTGTTTAAGGTCAGTCTTCAAGTTGATGCTATTGGGAGGTGATGGACTTTTAAGGGGAGGGCCTAGTGGGAGATTTTCTGATTACTGGAGGAATGCACTTGAAAGTGATATTTGGACCCTTGCCACATCCTCTTTCTCTTCTTTCGTTTCCCTGCCATGAGGTGAATGAACCATTTTCCTTCAGCACAGACTACCCAACATGATGTCATAATGTCTTACCATAGTACCAAAAGCAGTGGGGCAGCCAACCTCAGACTGAAACTGTGAGCCAAAATAAACCTTTATTCTTTACAAGTTGATTACTTCAGGTAATCACTACAGTAAATGGCAAGCTGACTACTATATTCATTATCATGATGTTAAAACATGGCCACTGCAAGTATTGATGTGAAGGTAGAACAACCAGAACACTCTTTCATTGCTAATGGGTGGACACATCTGTACAATGTTTTTGTAAAACTGTTTTGCAGTTGCTATTAAAACTAAGTATGTATTTCCTTTGTAACCCAGCTATATCAGTCTAATCAGGAGACTGAAATCATACGATAATTTTAAAGGAAAATATTAGTATGAAGTATGAACAAGGTTTGCGTTAATAGGGTTCAACTAATAAGAGATGAAAAAATTCTAAGGAACACTAGAATAATAGATACAAAGAATAGTCCATACCCTCAGGCCGGGACAAAGCACCCAGAAAAGACCCCCATACCCTGCCAGTCCAGGTAAGATGTTATGCTCTTCTGAAGAGCATAACAGGTAAGTGTTATGCTCTACTGAAGAGCATAACACTATTCACGGGATGGTAATATGCTTGCAGAGTCCATCCCCACGGGATGACCATCTCCAGAAAGCTTCCCTGTTTTGAAACTATGCTCTAAAGCTATCCAGGAGAGTGCACGGAAAAGCTGTCCACAAGAAAGTGTTAGATGCCACTGCCACTGGGTGCTGCAAAAGCCTAGTCTGTGCCTGGTAGGATTTTGAGGAGAGGCCCACACTGGAGCTTAGAAGAACAACTGCTCCCCTTTTAAAGTGTATTCTACTTACAAACTTCATGCCAGTTACCAAGGGGGAAAGAAAGAAAAGAAACGTGCAGGGTCCAGCCATATTATTGCAGACCTGGAAGTAAAGAATGGATTTGGGATTTGGAGCTGAGTGATAAAGGAATTGACAACTGTCATACCAGCCATTTCACACCTAGATTATATATACCTCAGAGAAAAGAAAACTTGTCTTTACAAAGATGACTTGCAGAAGAATGTTTGTGTCAACTTTATTTTTAAAAATCCCTAACTGAAGTTACCATATAATGGAAAACTATTTGGAAGTAAAAAGGAAGAAAATTTTGATACTTGCCAAAATGGATAAATCCCCCCAAAAGACGTCAAGCCAAAGTTACCAGGTACAGTATATAGGCTATATGATCTACTTTTAAAGTATGAAAGAGGCAAAATTTGTCTATAGAAAGTGATTAGTAAAATGGATTTGTTATTTATTGAAATGGGAAAGAGTGTATGAAGAATGGGATTTGGGGGAAAATCAAGAAAAATAGACAAAATTATGACAATCTGATATTTCCTAAGCAAGAAGGCTATGGAAGAAATATGACAATGAAAATCATTGGTAGGTGTGGCTCTATTTCAGAATTAGTTTATAAAAAAACATAATTTATATGCATTTGGCATTAGAAAGAGTAGGCACATATTTTGAGAACTCTCCCTTTTTATTTCTGTAACCAGTTTCTTTAGGAAGTGTGCATGCAGGTGTGAGCACACACTCATGCATATTTTTATGCATCAGAAAATGAGATATTCAAGGAAATGATCCACCTATAATGATTTTAACAGGTGTTTTATTATTTAATGACAATACTTGAGTACCCTTCCAAAGCATAATCTGGCTGCCTAGTAACTTGGTATCTGGTGAACATTGTCGATGATTATGTTTGTAATGGGAACTCTTCTTCAGATTTTCTTGTGGAAGGCATGGTGAGGTATTTCCACTAATTTACCCGTTAGAAATATGCCTTCCTAGTCCAGAGCCTTAAGTAGAGATCTTTTCTCAGAGCTGGTTTCTTGTTTAATGATCTGTAAATGAAACTGTTATTGCTTCTTTGCCTCTCATTTATGAGCACCATTATTTCTCACAGTGGGTTGTCTTTGTCAGACAATAAAGGTAGAAAAAGTTTTTAAGCTTGTCATGGATTTATTGATATAAATGAGAGAGAAGTTGGGTCAAAATTAATGACGGTGGTTTTCCCTGTAGGAGAAGGGGAACAAGTTTTAAAAATGATGGCTTATTTTAAGATATATGATTCTGCTTCAGAACAATATCTTCCTTCTATTACTGTACTCTGGGTTTCAAGTTTACATACTCATTTTCTGTCATTTATGTTATGTCTAAGAAAATCAATAGAAGTCTGGCTGCATAAACAAGCAAAGACCATTTATCCTGGAACTCAGCATTTAAAGAGCACTACGGGTGCTAGTATACCATCATCAAAATACAATGATTGGATTTAAGAAATCTATTGTTCATTATCAAAATGAGCCATGACAGAAGGCATGGACATGATAAAATGAGTGATTATCAGAAGTCAATCGGATTTGTATTGTTCAAGGTAATTTTAGTAAATACACAATTTGAAGGCTTATTGCTCCCTTGTCTCTCATCAGCAGAGAAGGAGGAAATTGAAACTGCAGAAAACATAAGTTTATTTGATACATCAAATTTTTAAAAGCCCCTTTGGAGTAATTTGGGTGATAATAACCAAGTTTCTTTAATTGGAGAACAATCACCACTTATATAGCTAATTAGTCTGAGAAATATTGTTGATGTTTGAGTTGAAGCTGCAAATATTGAGTGTTAAGAGTCATGTGTCTGTTCACACAGAAATACTATAATCGCTAGCATTTTAAATGAGTGTGTGACCTACATACTATTTCTTTTTAGTATTGCTCAGGTGATCAAATTTCAAGTTATTTACTCTGTCTGTCTCCCTCAATTTTCTTTGTTATAGAAAAACTTTTAGATCCAGACTTTAGTACTGATGGAATTATAGTTTCTAATGCTTTAATAGCTTTCAAAATAAGAAAGGGGTGAAAAAAAGTAGAGTCAAATGCATTGTTGGTTGAAATGCCACTTTAGAAAATAGAGTTTGATTTATTTCAAAGAGATATAGTGTGTGTAAAGGAAAGTAGGTTTAAGAGATAAAGCACTTTTAATGACTCTTCAGCAACTTCTGCATCTTTTGGGGTCTTAAAAAGTGATCGCGTGCTGAGAATTTTGATGGACAATATTGCTCTGGAGAAGTCTGCAAATATGGAGGCTGAAAATTCTTTTTTTTTTTTTTGATAGCTCTTGAAGTTGCTATCTCTTAATTAGCATTTATTGTGGTGGTTCTATTTAGTCATAAGGAGTACAGATTAGGTGATTCTCACAAAAATCATATAGACCATACAATAACTTACTTTAGTGGTATGTGATTACTTACTTAAAGTTCTAAGATAATTAACTTCAGGTAAATGTGTTGAATTCTCGTTCATCTAATACAGTTAACTAAAGAAATGTTCAAAGACTTGGAAGGTAAAAAAAATAGAAATTAAACTATTTTAGGGCAAATATGATGCTTTAAAAAAATAATACCTAAGTTTACTTGAAAAGTAAAGGAAAAAAAGAGATTCTTTATTACAAAAGTCAAGAATCTAACTCTTTAAGTTTTATCCTTTTTAACTATGTATCTGTAGAATCCTTATGCAATGGATCATGTCATATACAATGTTGGCAAATAGATTTTTATTAACTGCCCTGGACCTCCAATAATAAGTTTGATGCTATATTTTACTGTTTGAAATTCAGATTACTTATAAATAATAGGGAGAGCCGCGGGCGCTTTGCTCCCATCTGCTTCCTCTTTCGCTTCGCTCCGGGCGGAGAAGCTGAATGTGTAATCAGCAGTGGATTGTAAGTACCCGAGGCAAAGAAAGCTCAGTGCGCCCCGCCTTTTTTTTTCTTTTTTTTTTTTGAATATTTTTTATACAGGGAGAGTTTGTGGATTGGGATTGTTGGCGGGGCTGTGGTTTCTGTGCCGAAAATCCACTCCGAGGGAGCCGCCATTTGCTTTCTGCTTGCTGTCTTGATGGCTCTGTATACACTGTCCGGCAGCCGCACCTAGAGGTTGGAGCTGGGCTGCGTGCCGAGCCCTGTCCTCTGAAGGCTGGACTGCAGCCTCGAGCGTCTCGGTGGCCTGTTCGCCGCTGCACTTTCGGGCAGAGCCTGCTCTGGGGTCGTTCTACACCCCCCTGCCAGGGGACCCGTGCTCCAGAGGAGGGGGATGGAGAGCCGCGGCGGCAGCCGCTTGGGCCCCTGGGGCCGGGCACCGGGCTGAAGAGCTGCGGAGGCCAGGGCGGCTCTGC
>NW_026000005.1:5594268-5675321 GCF_001458135.2 Marmota marmota marmota
ATATGAATTACAGTGGATGGGGTAGAGAGAGAAGATGGGAGGGGAGGGAGGGGGGATGGTAGAGGATAGGAAAGGTAGCAGAATACAACAGTTACTAATAGGGCATTATGTAAAAATGTGGATGTGTAACCGATGTGACTCTGCAATCTGTATTTGGGGTAAAATTGGGAGTTCATAACCAACTTGAATCTAATGTACGAAATATGATATGTCAAGAGCTTTATAATGTTTTGAATAACCAATAAAAAAAATTAAAAAAGAAAAAAAAATAATAGGATGACAGTTTATTTATTGTTGCTTACAAGATACTGAGAAAATCACCAATAGTTTCTGATTTTCCAATCTTGAGTCATTTTACAAAGTGAAATTATATAATGATGTTTTGCTTTTCAGACTAGAAATCTGTGGTGATTGACAAAAATGTTCCAAATATTTTGGGAAGGTTGAATATCTTGAGAGTTTTAGTTTGAAATATCAGTTCAGAGACCCCCACATCCAACTCTCAACTCTTTCTTATTTCCCATAACCAATTCCTTTACATGAATACATGTGCCTGCTTAGTTCACCAGAATTTCCCGGGACAGTGAAGGCCATGTGGATGGGAATAAATGAAGGAATCCTGTAATGTTTGGAATTTAAGCTATTGAGTTTTCCATCAAGTTAGGTTCTAGGAGTTTTTGATTTCTTTTTTTTTAATTTTGATAACTGAATATGTTTTATCACCCTGGTACAACAAAATATTATTTTACAGTATATGTTAATGTATATAAATTTGCTTTGTTATCAAGTAACAGCTATGTTTTTATTTTAGCCTTTTTATAATTTTTGGTTTTGACTTTCTTAAGTGCCAGAATGGTTTCTTTCACTCTATTTAACTAGAAAACTACATTAATTTTGAAAAAGAACATGCTGTAAGAACCTGAACATTTTAAACTTCAGCAATAGGTATGCAAGTGGAAGTAATTATATTTGATAATGGTATGTCATTCAGAATAACCTGGAAACAGTGACTCTTGCATGATTTTCTTTTTCTTTTCTCCTTCTCCTTCTCCTTCTCTTCCTAAACCAAAAAGTTAATATACTCTTATTTTAAAATATGACATTTCCCTGAAACATAAGGGTTAATATACGCATTGTAGAAAACTTGAGATATACAAGAAGCAAAAAACATATATCACTTATAAAGAGTATACAGTTTGATGTGTCCTTTTATGTCTTTTGTGTATAATACAACTGAGCATACATTTTTACATGGTTGAGATTCTAATGCTTTTTCATGCTATGAATATACTAATTCACACACAGCCCAAAGCCCTACATATTTTGACAACCAACAACATACTCTAACAAGTGAAGAGAATAAATATATATATATATATATATATATATATACATATATATATATATATATATATATAGTCCTTCCTTTTGTGGGGACAAACATTTTTAGGAAAGACAAAATGGCAAAAGAATAAAAATGGTGATAGACATACATTAAAATACTGCATTCCCTGAATATACAATTTAAAATAAGACCTAAGACAATGAAGAACAAGAAGTATAATGTTCTGAGTTCATTATTAGATCTATGGTATTAAAATATGAGCAAGAAAATGCTTCCATCAATTCAACAGTGTTTTCATACATTAGTCAAAAGAGAAATGCAAATACATCAATGGAAGTAATCAAATTACAAATGTGAATTCAACTGCTTATTTTCCTTGCACTTCCTTCTGACCTTCCACACTAATCTAATGAACAAGCCCCCACATGTGTTCAGAGGTGATTTAGCAATTCTTTGTCCAGAATGCTTCTTTTCCATTAACTTTAACAAAATATATCTATAAATTGGTTAATTCTCTCTTTTTGTCATACAGTGTTGCCATAATGTCTAAACTCTTACATTGTTGTGAAACAAAGAAATAAAATACTGCAGTAAGCACATTATAAAACAGCTCTATATAGGACTGTAGTCTATGCTGTCTTCTGGATACAGACATGCCAGTAAAGAGTACTTTGCCATTCTTCATCCTCCTCCACCATCACAGTGACTAAGTATAGAAATATGTCTAGTTGCAAGAGTTTGACTGAAAAAAAAGTGCTTTTAAAAGATAGCACTTCCTATCAATGAACCAAAGCACATATGCATATATGTGTATATATATATATATATATATATATATATATATATATATATNATATATATATATATATATATATATATAAATAATATAATATATTTATATATATTTTATTAATTTTTATTTTATTTTTATTTATTTATTTTTATGTGGTGCTGAAGATTGAACCCAGTGCCTCACATGTGCTAGGCAAGCACTCTACCACTGAGCTACAACCGTAGGCCCTCAAAGCATATATTTATAAATAAGTTATTTTACTTTTTCCATCTTTGTGCAATATGATATGTTTGTCCTATAAATACACAATAATATTAACTAAAATGCATAAAAGATAAATGGTTAGATGATTGGATCTTATTTATGAACTCTTGGGCCTATATGCCTTTGTTCGGTACCTCCTTTTCTTCTCATATCCCTACCACTCAGGAAACAATAATCTGCTCCAAGAGATCAGATTTAATAGTTAAATTCCCCAAAGACAAATATCCCTATGGTGACCTAACAAAAAAGGTGTTGTTTTATTTATATCTCTCCTTTAAATATAGTTTTACATTTGAAAACATCTAGAAAAAGTCCATATTTCAAATAGAACTTTGTCCACTAAACCCAAAGTACCATTGAATACACTGCATGTGGGGGATAAAGGCTATAATATATCAGCCTCTTGTAATTAGGAATATCCTGATGTCCAAACTTCTTACCTCGTCAAAACACTGCAAAAATGTAAGTATTTCTCTGATGATTAGGTATATTAAGCATTTTTCCACAGTTATGCTTCATTTGTATATCTGAAGAAATATAACTTGAGCTTCTTTGCCCATTTTTAAATCAGATTATCTGTTTTCTTACTGTTGAATTGTTTGAGTTCCTTATATACTCTGGATATAAACTCCTTGTTAGTTATATAGTTTGCAAATATTTTCTGTCTCTCTATAGGTTGTCTCTTTCCTCTGTTGTTTCCTTGCCTTTGCGGAAGCCTTTTGGTTTGCTTTCTCTTTCTGTTTTAGTTTCATACATTCTCATTTGTCCGCTTTTGCTTTTGTGGACTGTGCTTCTGGAGTCATATAAAAAATTGTTGCCCTGACCACTGTCATGGCAGCCTTTTCCCTGTGTTCTAGTAATTTTAGTTTTAGGTATTATATTGAAGATTTAATCAACTTTGAATAAATGTTTCTATATGATATCCAGATATCCAGTTTTCCCAACACTACTTATTAAAAAGACATTTCTTTTCCCTTTTTATATTTGTGAACCTTTCTTTTTTTCTTTTCTTCTTCTTTTTTTTTGGAGGGGTGGGGTCTTGAGAATTTGACCAACGGGTGCTTTACCACTAAGCTGAATCCTGCAGCTCCTTTATTTGTTTATTCTTTATTTTGAGATGGGGTCTTGCCAAGTTGCTAAGAGCCTTACTGAGTTGCTGAGCCAGGTCTTGAACTTGTAATTCTCCTGCCTCACCCTCCTGAGTCACTGGGATTACAGGTGTGTGCTTCTACCACACCTGGCATTTGTGCAACTGTCTTGAAAACCAATTGACAGAAAATGGCATGAATTGATTTTTGGGCTCCCTATTCTATTCCGTAAATCAATGTCTGTTTTTTTTTTTTTTTTGCCAGAACCATTGCTGTTTTGATTGCTGCAGTTTTTTGGGGTATATGTTAAAGTCAGATAGCATGATACTTCTAGATTTGTTCTTTTTGCTCAATATTGCTTGGGTATTTGTGCTTTCTTCTGGTTCCATATGAATTTGAGGGTTGCTTTTCCCATTTCTTTAAATAAATGTCATTTGAATTTATATAATGAATTCATTGAATCTATAAATTACTTTGGACACTGTGGGTATTTTTGTCAATATTAATTTTTTGATTCATGATGGGTTATCTTTCCATGTATTGATATTTTATAATTTTCAGTTTATAGTTCTTTTATTTCCTTAGTTAATTTCATTCCTAAATATTTTATTATTAATTTTTGTAGGGCTTGGATACAGCTCAGTGTTAGAGTGTTTGCCTTAGTATTCATGAGGCCCTGGATTCTATTCTTAGAATTAAAAGAAATTGTAGGTAGCTTAAATGAGATTATTCTGTTTTTGAAAGTTCATTGTTAATATGTAGAAACACTACTGGAATTTGTATGATGACTTTATATCCTGCATCATTAATAATTTTTTTTGTTAGATCTAACAGTTTTTTGGTGGAGTCTTTAGGGTTTTCTATACATAAACTATCTTGGGTCCTCTTCTAAAACAGGAACAATTGAACTTCTCTTCCAGTTTTGATCTATTAAATGCTTTTTTTTCTCTATTGCCCAATTTCTTAAATAAGGACTTCCAGTATTATATTAAATAGAAATGGTGAAAATGGGTATCTCTGTCTTTTTTTTAAGAGAGAGAGAGAGAGAGAGAGAGAGAGAGAGAGAATTTTAATATTTATTTTTTAGTTTTCAGCGGACACAACATCTTTGTTTGTATGTGGTGCTGAAGATCGAACCCTGGCCGCACTCATGCCAGGCGAGCGCGCTACCACTTGAGCCACATCCCCAGCCCGGTATCTCTGTCTTATTTGTGATCTTACAGAAAAGGCTTTCAACTTTCCACAACTGAGTATGATGTTAACTGCAGGTTTTTCAGATGTAACTTCTGTTGTGTTGATATGAATGTTGAACTTTTACAAATGCTTGTGTGCAGCTCTTGAGATGATCATATTGGTCTGCCAGTAATGTGGTGTACCACATTTATAAACTTGCCTATGTTGAGCCATCCTTGCATCCCAGAGGTAAATCCCACATAATCATGGTGAATGATCCTTATGGTGTTCTGTTGAATTCAGTTGACTGCTGTTTTGTTAGAATTTCTTTTTAAAATTTGTTTTCATCAGCATATTTATTGGCTTATAGTTTTCTTTTTTTTTTTCCTTTGTCGTTTTGGTTTTGAAATCTGGGTATTATTGGCTTATCCAATCCTCAAAAAACAAATGCCAAATGTTTTCTCTGATATCAGAAGGCTGATTCGTAGTGGGGTAGGGAGGGGGAGCATGGGAGGAATCCAGGAACTATAGATAGGGCAGAGGGGTGGGAGGGGAAAGGAGGGGGCAGGGGTTTAGCAAGGATGGTGGAATGTGATGACATCATTATCCAAAGTACATGTATGAAGACACAAATTGGTGTCAACATACTTTATATAAACCAGAGAAATGAAAAATTGTGCTTTATATGTGTAATAAGAATTGTAATGCTTTCCACTGTCATTTTTTTTTGTTGTTGTTGTTTTTTAATCAATGAAAAAAATGTTTGGGAGTATTTCTTTTTCTTCAATTTCTTTGAAGACTTCAAGAAATATTGGTATGAGTTCTTCAAATATTTGGTAAACTTCAGGTATGAAATCACAAAATCCTAGGCCTTTCTTTGCTGGGAAACTTTTTATTGCTGATTCAATTCTCTATTCATTATTAGTTTGTTCAGATTTTCCATTTCTTTCTGATTCATTCTTTGCAGGTTGCATGTGTCTAGGAATTTGTCAATTTCTGCTATGTTATCAAATTTTTTGGTGCATATTTCCTCATGGTAGTCTCTTATATTTCTTTGTATTTATGTGGTAACAATTCTCTTCTTTTAAATATCCGATTTTATTCACTTGAGTTTTCTCTCTTTTTTTCTTAGTCTGATAGTTTGTTGATTTTATGTTTTCAAAAAAACAATTCAGTTTTGTTGATGTTTTCTGTTGCTTCTGGTTTCTAGTTCATTTATATATGCTCTGATCTTTATTATTTCCTTTCTTCTTCTAATGTTGGACTTGGCTTGTTCCTATTTTCCTAGTTCCTTGAAGTATAATGTTAAGTGTTTTGAATTTAAGATTTTTATTCTTTTTTTGAGGTTTATTACACTTATTGCTATAAACTTCTCTTTTAGAACCGCTTTCCCTGCATCACATAAATTTTGTTTTCCATTTTCATTTATCTCAATGTATTTATAATGTTTTACTTTAATTTATGCTTTGGCCCCCTGGTTATTCAGAAGCATTTTGTTTAATTTCCATATATTTGTGAATTTTCCAAAATTCCTCATGTTACTGATTTCTAGTTTCATATCATTGTAGTCAGAAAGGATGCTCAATATGGTTTCAGTCTCCTTGAATTTGTTAAGACTTTTTCTATGATCTAATCTATAGTTTATCCTGGAGAATGTTCTGGATATGTTTGAAAATAGCAGGTATTCTGCTGTTCTGATGTAAAATATTCTTGTAGAAGTTGTTTCATGACTTTGTTTTCAAAAACAACATAAATTTTACAAAAAGATGTTTACAAATTATTATCTTACTTTTAACACAGACTACTTATTTCAAACAAGAACTTACTTTGTTTACTATGTACCATAGTTTTGAATAGACTGCACATATGTAACAGTAGTTATAACCTGAGTGTATATTTAAAATATGAACAATCTAGTTTAGAACACTTCCTTTCTCTCACTTTAAACAAATTGAGTAGACTATAACTCATTTTTAGAAGACATCCTTTCCTATGAATTTTAATAGAATATATTCAAGGGGAGAAAAGTTGTGTTGCAATTCGGTTTTGTACTAGGGGAGAGAAGTCAGTCTCAACTCTCAATATGACTGCCATATGTGGAGACTGACAGCCAAGGAGAGGGTGGGGTAAGGGAATGAAAAAATTACTAAGAAATAACATCAGGGGTGGAGGGAATTCTGGGTAAGTTGACTTGATAGGTGCTTTTTTGCTGAAGACAAACCTGAAAGATAAGATACCAAGAATAGGAAGAAAGAATTTTATCAGATACCAAGGATGAAGAAATTTCACTGAACTGACTCAGCAGATTTCTGGTTAAATTTGGACTTAATAGGCCAAGGACAGAACCCAATGGGACAAGTAAGATGGGATTAAAAAGAGCCTACAACAAGCTTGGGCACGGAAGATAACTTCTTTTGTCATTTACCAGCAAACTCTTAAAACATCTAAGATGAGATTTTGTAAAATAAAGACTCATCTGTCCATTTCATATACTGTCTACACAGTATAGAGGAACAAAGTGCTCAGACATGTGGGGACCACAATTTTACTTCAGCCTAAAAGCAGAGCCATTTAATTTCTCTCTCCTCTTTCCTGAAGCCTGTTCATAAATAGGGTAATGGGTCAACACAACAACAACATTATTTCACAGAATTTTAATAAGATACATATGAAATATAGTATTTTACTTTGTGTATGCTTTTAACATATTGAATACTTCAGAAGATTAGAAACAGTAGTGATTTAAAAAAAAGGAATTAGTGTTATGAATGCATATACAATAGGTGAGGAACAAAAGGTACCACAGGACAGTGATTATAATGTGAATATGACTTTGAAGTATGAGCAGTCTGGTCTAGTGCCTGTCTTCATCTTCATGGCAGTGCAAAGATTCTACTTTTCCATTTCTGCTTCTGTATGATGCTGGTATATGTATTTTTCTTCTCTGGTGTTTATAATTATATACATTTTAAGGAACACAGGTATTCTATTAACTTTTAGCTCCCTCATAATATGTATTGCATATGTAAGGCATACTCTCTCCTCAGTGCACCAATTATAGATGAAAAATTCCTTCAATTTTCTAATCAGCCTCTTCACAGCCCACTGCTCCATCTCCTCTCCTCTAACCCATTGATCAAATGTGGAAATGTCAATTCTAGAGATGGTCTAACAATTCCATTTCCAAAAGTCATTCCCAGAAGGCATTTCTTTTCTATGACTTAATATTCTTTCTTTTTTTGTCAAAATGGCATTTACAGCAATATGATTTTTAACTCTGCTTTAATATACATCAACAAGTTCTCTATATTTTATGTAAGTCTTAGATGTAGAAAATAAGTTGCATTTTAAAGGACAGGGGCTTTTAAAAATTGGAGAGATGCTTTTCTCATGTTATATACATAGGCCTTCTATAAAGAGCAATACATCTTCCCAAATGGTGATGTGTAATTCCCGTTGGCTAAATGTGGGCAGCTATCCTTCTACCTTCTCTCCTAGTATCAAGCTCTGGTAGACTGAAGCCAGCTATCCATTTCCTTACCATATATTTCCAGGGCTCGTGATCCTTTGCTCTTTATTCCTTGTCCAAGTGGGACCTGTGTGGCCCCTGGCCTGAAATCACTGAGTTCACACCCATGTTCATCTGCCATCTTGGGGTGATGTATCTTCCCTGAAGTAAAGGGGACAGTAAAACACCATGTACTTAAATGCCTCTTTCATTCCCCCAAATCTAGCCAAGTTAAGGGAACAATGGGAGCAATCCTGGGCTGGAAATTCCAGATACCTATTACCCTGAAGGACTCTGGTTTTCTCTAAGCCTACTGGGAACTAGGACAAGTTAGTGTTATCTCTAGGAAGCTATTTTTTTGCATGTACATAACAACCATTGTTCCTTGAGAGGCTGGTCATATAAGCGAACTAAGCAAGTTAATGCTGATGAAGTCACTCCTTCTGCATCCTTATGTATAAAATACTTCTCTGAGTGGAGATGGGTGTGGAACTGAGGACTCTGAAAAGGATACATGCCACTCATCCAGCTTGCTGCCACTGGACAAAACACATGAGGGAGAGGAGGTGGTACTTGGTACAGCACGATGAGGAACAGGGGTGCCATTAGTCTGTTGCCTCTGAACTCTTTTTGCAGCAGACTTTGTTCTCTTGTCATCTTTCCCCTACAAATCATGTGTCTCCAGCCACTTTCTTTGACTTTCCTGCCACCTACCCTGCTGCCCTGGCAGAAATGGGCTGTGGATGAGACAGCTGCCCAAATCCCTGTTTTCAGGCTGCTGTGCTATTTCCACTAGATCTCAGGAAGGGTCACTGTGAACTCCAGTGTTGGGCTGGGCCTGTGGTTAACTACAAAGGGTTCTTGGTCACTGTAGAATAAGAGCTGCTGCTCCCTGAGCCTCAGTTTACCCATCAAAGGAGCATGGGCACATGTGCTGCTTCTCACCACACTCTGTGGAAGAACCTGAATTCCTTTTAAAAAAACATGTTAGGTATGTAAACACTCAATAGAGTTCTTGATATAAGAGACATATTAAAATAAAATTTGCTTTAAAATCTGAGCCTTTTCACTTTTTTCCCCCTGCTTATTCACAATCTTTCATTAATATTATAAAGCAGAAGAAAGTACTTTGAGCTTTGGAGAAACTCATGAGATTTATTCATTGAAGAAAACACATATCAGAAAAACATGAAATATTTTCAAGCCTGAACGTAATAACCTTTTGATATTTTGCAAAGTAAAACAGACCCTAAAAATGTGTGATATTATATCCAAATGGCTTAATTTCTTTGTAGTTCCAGCTTAACTAAACTGAGTTTAAATGGCATGTACATTAAGCTGTCTGATCAATGTACCTGAGAGATGAGAAGTTGGAGAGATTTTTATAGAAGAGTCATTAAGATCCTTGCTGGGCACAGTGGCACACACCTATAATCCCAGCGGCTTGGGAAGAAGAGGCAGGGGGATTGTGAGTTCAAAGTCAGCCTCAGCAAAAGTCAGGCTCTAAGTAACTCAGTGAGACTCTGTCTCTAAATAAAATACAAAATAGGGATGGGGATGTGGCTCAGTGGTCAAGTGTCCCTGAGTTCAATCCCCAGTACCCCCCCAAAAAAAAGATCCTTGAAAATATGCAATGTACAAGTGACATTTAAGGCATTTTATAACGTGTCTTTAACAATGAAGCAGCTTCAAGGGTTCTGCCAGCCAGCTATTTCAATGACTCCAAAGAACTTAACAGAAAGTGCAAAGATGAGTCAGCCCATGAATAAATCTAAGCCACCACCTTAATAGAAAACTCTTGCTTAATGACAGCTTAGAACATTTCTTTCATTACGATGTAATACAGCGATGACAGTATTGAGGGGAAATGGAGAATATCAGCATGTCATTTTGTTCTAAAGTTGGAGTTTGGAAAGTGTTATGGTGGTGTTTTGGTTGCACAGAGGAACTGCCTCCAAAATTTCATTGGAGATATAAAGAACACTTCCCAGAATGGGTACATCCTGCCTCAGTGAGATTTCAAGAAGTGGAGGAGATGTTTAGATGAAAAAGCTCCATGTGAAAGGTAGGAGTGAGGGAAACAATTCCAGGAACCGTAGGAGGCCTTGAGAGGCTGGGAAGAAGGGTGCATTTTGGAAGTCACCTAAAAATAGGGTGATTTGGGTGTTAAGATGAAATAAATTCATTTCAAAATGACAGAGAAGTACTCATTAAATAGGAAAGTAAAAGCTTCATATTTGGCTGTGATCATAGATTTAAAAGAAGTATTGCTGTTTTGATGTACCACAGATTAGCAAACAATTACTGTCTGATGTCAAAAATGTTAGAAGGGCCATGTCAGGGATCTCTCAATATCGGGACTCCACACTCCACAATTCACTTCAATTTCAGAGTAGGTCTCCCAGTGCTAGTTGAAATCCCAAGGCAGCCTTTCCATACTCTGGAAACCAGTGCTCATCTCTGAATTTTATTGATACTCTGCAAATTAAGAGAAAGCATCTGAGAAAATCAGTGACCTTAAAGTTTTCTACATATCACAATACGATAACTTGAGGCTGTGGTTTACTTTCGTTCTTTTAAAACATAGAAAGAAATTGGCTAAAATGGGGAATATTTACTGACATGATCTTAAAACAAAGTTATTGTAGATTGTGGTTCATGGCTTTTATGTTTGTAAGTTAAAAATACTTGATAAAATTTTCATGTATACATATGTATACAAGGTAAAGGTAGTGACTTGGGGTTTGAATTATCATCAGGAATTCACCCTGTAAAAGAAACATAACTACATAAACCTTTCAAATATTGTAACCACAGAGAATACAAATATATTGTATCATTGATGAAATAAATAAAGCTTATTGCATATAGCTGTGCCATTCTTACATGAACAAAATACAATTATCTCCTAAACTTGTGGCCCATCTTCAAGTTCAGCCAGTCCATTTTGAAATTTCATGGAAAACTCTATTGTTATACTTGACTAGAAAAATTCATTGGCATCAAAATATCTTTGTTTTCATCTCAGTGTTATTCAAAATATTACATTATATGCCATTTGCTGAAATTCTCTCCTAGTATACTTCATATTGGAAGTTTTATTTTATAGGGGCCTGCTTTTCCTTAAAATTCATCCTCTTATTTGCTGGTGAAACCAAATGTCTCATAACAAAAAGGTACAGATGTTTCCTATCTTGCCATAGATTCAGACAAGCCATCACAAAAGTAGTTTTCATAAAGGAGCATAGTGATGATATCATGAAAGTCATACTCCACTATTCATTGTGGAGTGTGTGAAGATGAATCATTAACTTCTGTGTTTTTGTTAATGAAGTAATCTTTGGGAACATTTGTATACAGAAGTGTCTGAAGAAACGTGAAGATTTCAGTATTGTTTATATGTCTTATGAAAAATAATTGGTAACCTCAAAATGTCTGGTAGTTTAAAAAAATATTTGTTGGTTAAAATAATTGAATTGACATTTTTTAATATGACAACTGTAGATAATTGTGAGATTATTTCCTAAAATCAAAAAAGGTCTTTTGAACTGGGCACAGTGGTGCACACCTGTAATCCCAGCAACCCGGGAGGCTGAGGCAGGAGGATCATGGGTTCAAAGCCAGCCTCAGCAAAAGCAAGGCACTAAGCAAATCAGTAAGACCTTGTCTCTAAATATAATACAAAAAGGGCTGACCTTTTGGTATTCTATTTAATGCAAAATATAATGGCTCAGTGGTAGAGTGCCCCTGAGTTCAATCTACAGTACCAAAAAAAAAAGGGGGGGTTTGTAATTTCACTCTCTATTTGTGCAAGAACATAGTAAATTCTGCTTTGGGGTTCTTTATTGAGAGTCAGAGCTTGAAAACCTTTTTTTTTTTTCTTTTCCTGTAACTAAATAGTGAATACCTGTGCAAAGACCTCATTGTAATATCTAAGGATAGAGAGTGAAGACTTCCCTAATTTTACAAAAATATGAAATGTATTGGCACAATTATTTTCTATTTTCATAAAAACATACCACCTGGTAGGATAAAGAAGAATCATGGAGGCAGGATGATCATACATTTGCCAGGAAAACTTTGGCTTGTATTTTTATTCTAGTATATTATTCATAGCACGCCCCCCTCACTCTTAGAAACACCTCCTTCCTTCAATGATACATTACACATTTTACGCGTATTATCCCCATCTCTGCCTCCACACTTATCTTCTAAGACCTTCCAATATTTGGGGACTTGACAAATTGCCTTAAGTCTTTTTTCACAACAATGGTAGTTCAGTCTTTTGAGGAATGTAAGAACCAAAAGAGAAGATTTTCTCTCTTACATTTTAATATGAGTGCCAGTTTACCTTGGGCATCCTTGGTGCAGGGTGCTACCTCAAGTTGGAAAAGTTTTGTCCCTTTCTTCTAGTCAGCAATAGTACACTATCTTGTGAACATTGAATTATTTCAATGTTCACAAGATAGTGCATGACCAAGTCTCAATGTCTGATTGCTCATCTCATACTATACATAAAAATAATTTTTTTAAAAGTTGAATCCTACCATGACATTGCTTTGCTTAATAATTATTCATTATCTCATCATCATCTTCATAATTAAGTCTAAACCATGAAGCATCATCATATAAATAATTAAATCATTAAATAATAATAATTAAATTTCCAAGATTTATTTTCCCTGTTAACCTTTATATTCAAATGGCCAAGTGTCTCTTCAATATCCATTTGGATTCATCCCATTGTTATCCTAATTCTTGAATCCAAACTGCTTTATTGTCTTTTTCATAAATTTGTTCTTCTGTTTACAATATTTTAGATGTTAGCATCACTTTCCATCATTTTCAAATACCTGGTTGTTTTCCTTTATTTATTTATTCTTTCTTCCTTAAGCTAATCTTGGTGTAACTAAAGACTCTAAAGTATGTAATTACTCAAATAAAGAAACTGTCTCCTACTCAATACAAAGTCTTCAAAGGTATGCAGGATGGACAGGGTCACTCTTCAAGAGGGTCTCAGAAACCAGTCTCCTTCTACCTCATTGTTTCATTACCTTCCAACACCAGGAGAAAAGAAGGACATGGAGAAGCAGACATGGGGGAGCTTCAAAGGCTGGTCTAGATTAGGGCTCATCACCTTCCCTCATCCTCCATTGACTACAATTAATAACAAGAACATGGATCCACCAAAGTCATGGTGGGCACTGTAACATATAAATTTTTAAAAACTTACATATAATTTAACATATAAATTTTTCAAACTTACAGAAATGTTATAAGGAAACAGTTTCCATATACCCTTTACCCAGATAACCTATTTGCTCATTATTAATTGACAAATGATTATGTATTTTTATGAAGCATAATGTGATTTTTTTCTATGTATACATTATAGAAAGAGTCAGTAGAGCTTATTAATATATCAACTCAGCAATTTGTCATTTTTTTGTAGTGAGACATTAAAAATCTCTTCAGCCATTTTGAAATATACATTTGGTCACCATGCACTGCAATAGATCACTAAAGCCTTATTGCTCTTAACTGAAACTTTGTACCCTTTGATCAACATCTTCCCCTTGCGAGTTCCTCCCTAATACCTTCATCCTTTCTGTTCTCTGCTACGAGATTAATTTTTTTCAATTTTACATGTGACCATATAGTAATTATGTTTTTGTTGATTCTTTTTAGTTAAATATTACAGTAGAACATATTTTGATAAAATTATTCATACATATTTATATCTTATTCTAATTAGGACCCATCTTGTGGATGTACACAATGGTGGGATATTAGGTTTTTTCATGTATGTACATAGGAAAATTATGTCACATTCATTCTCCTGTCTTTTCTATTCCTATTATCCCTCCCTTCTCTTCATTTCCCTTTGTCTAATCTACTGAACAACTCTTCTTCCCTCATCCCCTTATTGTGAATTAGCTTCCACATATCAACTAAAATATTCAACTTTTGATTTTTCTTTTGGAGTTGGCTTATTTCACTTAGCATGATAGTCTCTTAGAACTATCTTCATAGTGTCCCATAAATTTTTTTTGTATCACTATTCTCATTTGCTTCTAGGTATTTTTAAATTTCATTCCTGATTTCTTCTGCTAACAATTCATCATTCAATAGAAAATTATTTAGTCTCTAGGTATTAGAACATCTTCTGACTTTTATGTTACCATTTATTTCTAATTTCATTCCATTATGATCTGATAGAGTGCAGGGTATCATCTCTACTTTTTGTGTATTTACTAAGAGTTGCTTTGTGGCTTAAAATCTGATCTATTTTTGAAAATGTTCCATGTGCTGCTGAGAAGAAGGTATATTTAGTTATTATTGGATGAAATATTCTTAATATGTCTGTTAAGTCTATATTATTAGTTGTATTTTCTAGTTCTGTAGCTTCTTTATTTAGTATTTGTTTGGATGACCTATCTAGTGTTAAGTCATCCAGTATTATTGCATTGTGATCTATTTGATTCTTGATATTGAAGAGGGTTTGTTTGATGTAGATAGATTCTCCATTATTTGGGGCATAAATATTTACAACTGTTATTTCTTGTTTTATGATTCCCTTGAGCAGTATGTAATGGTTTTCTCTGTCTCTTCTAATTTACTTTGGTTTAAAGTCCACCTAATATGATATGAGAATAGAAACTCTTGATTATTTGCAAGAGCCATGTGAATGATATATTTTTCCCCATCCTTTCACTTTTAGTGTGTGGATATCTTTGTCTATGAGGCAAGTCTCTTGAAGACAGTATATTGTTGAATCTTTTTTTTAAAAGCCATTCTATGAGAATGTTTTTTCCTTTCAGAGCTTAGTATATATTATTTTAAGACCTCCTAGCTTTTAGGGTCTGAGTTGAAAAATCATTTGGTTTGCCTCTAAATGTGACCAGTTGTTTTTCCTCTAGCTGCTTTTAAAATTCTATTCTTATTAAGCGGAAAGAAGCAGAGATAGGATAGTATAAAATTGTTTGCAATTTCAAGGGGGTGAACATGGCAAATGTTCAGTATGTCATAGGATGTGTTGGTTATGAGGAAGTAGGAGAAAATATAGAAATGAAAATTTAAAGAAAGAGTGAAAGAACAGTAGATTTTGGCTATAAGTAAAGGAAAAGAGAAAGATAAACAAAGGAAGTAAAGTAGTGAAAAATACTATACAAAACAAAATTAAAATATACTAATCAAAACCTAGCCCTCAAAAAAAGCAGAGCAAGAAAAAATATCTTCCAAAACAAACATGATCTGCTTTGGGAGACTGTACCCCAGGAGTCTCTCCAGGGTTCCACTCATGGGTTGAGGGAACTTATCCTTCACTGCTTCTGTTGCACACAGATACTACTCTTTCTGTCCCCCATGGGTCAGTGGCCAAGTGTTGAGTGGCTTGCTGATTGGTGGACAGCAAAATGAAGGCTGCAAAGTGAGGGCCAAGCAGTAAGCACTGAGAGCTGGGTGCCAAGCGAGTGGCATGCTAGAGGCCAAGCAGTGGGATGCTGAGTGAGTGGAGGGATATAGGCACAGGTTGAGCCAAGCAACAGGTGAGTACTGGGTATTGGTATTTAAAATATCTGACTAACCGTAACTGTCTTGTGAACCCCTGTGAGCTACTGAAACCAAAGAATTGAAGGGTGCTAGATTCTCCCTAGTTTCTATTCCCCCAGGGAAAATGCTCTTAGTGTATGATTTTCCCTGGGTGTTTGAGGCTCTGTTAAATCTTTGCTAGCCTCAGATAAGATCATGAGGACCCAAAGACAAACTTCCAGACTTCAGTGCTACTGCAAAGTTATTCCAAGATAGCACCTGGCCCAGCTCCCCATGGATGATTGGTAAAATTGGGGCATCTTTTGAGGACCTGTTTAATGAGCTGAACAGCCTCTGGATTGGCTAGGACAGGCTGCCCCTCCAGTCTCAGGATTTTCCATCCTAAGCCTGTCAGTATTTCTCAGCTTTTTCTGTCCTTGTGTGCTAATTCTGCTGCTCCTGGAAGCAGCTTATCTCTAATTTGGTACATTTTCCTTGCTTAATGTACCCAAACTTTCTATTTTTCTGAGGTTCTTTGTCCAATATTAAATAGTAATGAAATTTATTTTTTACCTATTTTGGGGAGAAGTAATGTTCTTCCTGCTTAAGACCCAAGTAGCTGAGTGATGATAAATGCTGTTACACTCTAATCTACCATCTTAATAATTATCTTTTTGTTTCTGGCTTATTTCACTTACCACATAATATGCTCTATTTCTATCCATATTTTCATAAATGATAGAATTTCCTTTTTTGAGTTCATGTAGTGTTCCATTGTACACACCCCTCATTTTTTATCCATTCATCTGTTGATGCATGCATAAGTGGCTTCCACAACTTGGCTATTGTGAACATGGGCAGTTCTTCTCCTCCTCCTCCCCACCCTTCTCCTCCTCCTCCTCCTCCTCCTCCTTCTTTTTAAACAGGCTTCTTTGTTAGAATTTTTGCATCAGTAATTTATATGGTTCATTTTAACAAAAAAGAACTGGGTTGCTCTGCTGACACTGCTTTTCCTGCCATGAGTGAAAACAGATGTTTGCTAAGATAGGTGTTTTCTGAATATTGACTCTCACTTGGAGTAGATGATTAATTTTTTTTGTCTCTAATCTCCAATTTATTGGCCTTATTCCTCTTTCAACCTTTCTCGTACTTTTCCCTTTCCTGACCAGCCCCAGGAGTATTTTCTACTCCTGAGAAAGAATGTCTCTTCTTTCTAATGTTATTTCTCTCCATTGTTTTTGTTTGGGTTATTCCCAGGCCTTGAATTCTGAGTCATAGAATGTGTACTGTTTTCTTTAAATTATTTCAACATGTGTGTTTTGCTGCAAGGTCTGTGCTAGCTGCTTTGAGTTGATCTCTGAGAACATTTCATTGAACTAATCAGAATATGCACCCGAGGGATAATCAACTGGTCTTTAATCAGACCCAGAGGCCATCGTAGAAGTACCTCAATGATCTTTACCACCTATTATCAGTAAAAAATATCATTTTTATAATAAATGTTAAAAAACAGATTCTCAGTGGCAAAAGAATTCACTGGCTAATTAGCAAAATGGGTGTTAAAAATGAGCAAATTTTTTTTTGGTGGAATTAATGAGTTGGCTATAGTGTTATAGGTCAGACTCTTCTTTTCTTGCATAAAAAGAGTATAAAAACTGTCATCTGTCCTGAGGCCTCTGTATTTTTGAATGGCTCCCTAAGGTTAATGGTCCTACAATCCTGTTCATGGTTTGAGGGTTCCACTTAAAGAGGACTTTATCTAATAATAGGATGTTGTCACATTTGCCTCAATGAACTTGCCATATGATGTACCATTGGAGCACACAGAAAAGGAAGACGGACCACTGAGGCTTCAGTGCATTACCATTTTATGTGTTGGGCTACCAATAAATGATAGTATATGTGGCAGGATTTGTGCAGATTTGCCTCTGTCATGGAAACTACTAGCCCATTTCAACTGCTTCTGCTGGCAGCCCTCTAAATTTTCAAAATGTGTGTATGCAAATTGAAGTATAGAAATTCACTACTCTAGTCCTTTAATATTGTACATTCAAGAATTTACCCTCTTTCTTTCTTTTTGTTAACCATTATTCAATGCAATTAATGAGAATTTTTTAAGTCCCTTGATGGGAGAACCAAAGAGTCAAAAGAAATACCAAAAATATGAACTGTTGCCTAATAGTTTTAAAATATTACTCCAATAAAAATATTTGCAGGTTTTCATATTATGAAGACAATCCTTTATGTTATATATTTTTCAAGTAAAAATATTTTAAATTTTTTATAGGAGTAGACGTAATACTTCTTTATCCTAATTTTCAGCTCCCCTCATTAATGTTTAGATGTTTAAATCTCCTTAACAGGTACTTTTAAAGTCAAGAAATGTATTTCTGTCAGGCACAGTGGTACACGCCTAAAATCCCCTCGGCTCTGGAGGTTGAGACAGGAGGAACATGAGTTCAAAACCAGCCTCAGCAATGGGGAGGCACTGAGCAACTCAGTGAGACCCTGTCTCTAAATAAATACAAAATAGGGCTGGGGATGTGGCTCAGTGGTCGAGTGCCCCCAAGTTCAATCCCCAGTACAAAAAAAAAATATTTCTAAGAGTCTTTGTAATTGACTTCCTCAGCATCCTGAAAAACATGTGAATGCCTTAAGACCCATGGTTCCACTTGTGCAGTGCCAGCAATAATGTAAGAGTTGTATACAGTTGCTTCATACTTGTTCTTTTTTTCAAACGTCAACATTGGCTGCTCAGTTTCTATAGGCATTAGAATTAGAATGCTTGCTCTGGAAATTTCCAGGCATATAAAAAATATTGTGATAAGTTAATTGTGAATTATTACTTGTCTTTAAATAACATGCACTATAAGAAAAGTTAGGGTGAGGGTTGAGATTAGGAAATGACTGCCTTTAGGTACATCTGTTTATTGCAGAAATTTACAAAAACCATAGTAAAAGCTCAGGAAAGTCTTCCCACACAATAAATTCCCAACCTAAGAATCTTCTGCACTCTTCTAGGCATCATAATTTTAATCCTGCATGCAATATCCTGGTCTATAGTATCGGCAGTTTTTTCCTGATTTAGCAGAAGATCATGGCTTGTGTTATTCGCTTTAAAACTTAATGTGTAAACCGATCAACCTGCTTCTGCTGTTGAGATCGATTTAGATTTTTCTTGCTTTTTTTCTGTTACATCTGCTTGGAATGTACAGGGGTGAGGAAAGATTCAATTTCCTCATCTTTAAAATGAGGGTGATGGTGTTAGATGATCTCTAAGGTCCTTTCAAACTCTAAAATTTTATGATTGTAATAATGAAAGTTTAAAGCACATTAGTAAGAGTAATAGTTTTTCTTAGCCTAATCTGTGGCATAGTTTTCTTAAAGGGCCTACTTTGCTTTAAAACAATCCACAAAGCTGCTTATTTTCTTTCCAAAACTTACCTGTATTGTGATATTCTAACTCTCTTGCCCTGAAATTCCATTGCTCTGTGAGTATTGAAAATATTTTTCATATGTGTAGCTGACTTTCTCTCCTAGAAGAGGCATAATTTCCAAATCATTGTCAGCCCTTCACTAGAAGGGCTATATTGTCTTGTCTCTAGTAGGTGTTTAATTAAGTCTGTTGAATGCATAAACATATCACTTTGTATCTCACATTGCAATTTATAAAGTACTCTCTTGTTGTCCATTATCTAATATCACAGAATTAAGAAATGTTAAATTTGAAGGGCCCTTAGAGAGATTTCTATCAGTGGTTCCCAAAGGGGTGATTTTGCCCCCTAGTGGATAGTAGGCACAGTTTGGAGGCATCTGGTTGTCATAACTGAGGTGAGGGGGAGGGGGTGGGGTGCTACTGGCATTGCCAGAATAGAAGCTAAACATCTTGTACAATTCACAGCATGGTTCCAACAACAAAAAAATATTCATCTAATATGTCAGTAATGCCCATTGAGACCTAGTTTTTATAAGATATCTTAGATCCTGAAAAGTTAAATAATTTTCAGGACAATTCAATGCCAATGCCTTTACCCAGTGAATTGATTCTTAGTAAATCTTGCAAAAGGGATAGAGATTTTTTTTTTGCACTTTATAATTGAGAAAATAGATATTTGATGTGTTAGTCAATAGGAAATATAGGAGGTCCAATGACATCCATGACATGCAGGGAAAGGAATGTCATATTATTTTATTTTTTCTCAAGATTCTGATCATTACTTGCCAAGCTCAATGAAAGTTCCTATTACTCATTAGTGGGATTTGTAACTAAGAAACTACATGAAATTTAAAAAAAACCCACATATAATCCTGGGTAAACAGGCTTGTTTTTAGTGCAAAATACCTTGTATCTAGTCATATCCATGAGATAATTCTGTGCAAAACCATCATCTTCCATTGTTCTTCAACTACCAGCCACTCTTCTCCTCTGAAAAGGTTGTGAATAGTTCGCTTTTTTCCAGAGCTTCTCAAAATTGTGGGTAGAAAATAAACATCTTCTCTAATTCACAGCATGGTCCCAACAGCATCAACAAAATAATCACCTAATAGGTCAATAATTCCAATCAAGAAACCCTGCCCTGAAAGATCAATAGAGTAAAGATAAGGGAATAGTGAGTGGGGAAGGGGGGGAATTATATTCCAGGCTTTTAAAATTCACAAAATGAATGCTAATATTATTTTTAACTAAAAAGAACCCCCTCCCCCCAAAAAAAGAAACCCTGATCTCATTTTGTAAGTAAGAGATCTCACTTAGGAAATAAGTATGCACACAATTGGCCACAGAAATCTACACTAGATGACCATATGTGGCATTCAGTGGTCTTATGTACATGTAAACACAGAGGTCTTGCCCTTCCACTGGGTTGTCTCAGCAGGGCCTTAGTTAAATGCTGTGGAAAACAAAAATGTGCTACCCATTCCCTAGGCATAAGGGAAGTCCAGAGCTCCATAACATAGACCTGAATAACCTCTCAGAGTAGGCAGTAGGCAAAATAAACTTTCATTGCTTTGCTGTGATATGTGTATATATCTACATATATGTGTGTATATAGAGATGTACGTAATCATATCTGGGCCATATTATTTTGTCATACTCATCTTTTAAAAAATCTTTGGGGAAATGTGTTTAGAGCAAAATTATGTTGATTCATGTGCCATCCCCCATCATATGACATAGTTTAAAAGCTTAAGATTGTATGCCTCTAATTAACATACAATCTGACTTCATCATGCTTTCCTTATACATATCAGAATTTAAAAAAATGTTATTGGTGCAGGTATGTACTCTTAGGCTACAGAAGATAGCCATACTGGCTCTCAAACTGCTTTAACGATAGGAAAGAACATTCTACAGGAAAGTATGCAAAAATATGAAGAAACCTTTGGAGTAAGTAGGAAAGAGGTATATGCTGCACAAATGCTTATTTTTCTAAACACTTTGATTTATCAAGAAACTTCTGGTTTTTGTTTTTTGTTTTTTTTTTAATCTAAGGAAAACACTATTACAAACAACCTTACTCAGAGTACAAGATTGGCATTTTCTTGAACTATAAAGTTCCCCTGGAGCAAATAGATTATTTGTAAAATTATTTTGGGATAACCTTCCTTGTTCTCAAATATTGAGAAAATGGCTTTGTTTGTAGTGAGATATTCTCTCATTGCTTCATGGTATTAGTTTCAATATGTAATTTTCATACAAGGAACTATGTTAAAGGTCTGTTACTTTAGATTATATGCTAATTAGTTTTGAAACCAGAAATTATTTATTATCTGCTATTCCTTATCATTTCACTTTTTAAAATATATACAATTACCTTAATTTTTAAAGTAAATCCTTCCAAGCAAAATACATGCATTCTTGTTTTCTTTCTCATACATTCCTACAATTCATATGTGCTTTTTCTTCTTTATATCATATATAGAATCATTTTAAATGTGGACAATAAAGATAATTACGTTTCATCATGACAACAGTTTGATTATCTTAGTATTTTTCTAGGGAAAATAGAAGTATTTAGTTGAGGCATAAATAAGTATTATTGCACCATGGACAAGCTGGCTTATGTCTCTTAGATTTCAAGATGGATACAAGTGTAGGAATAATCAACAACTGAATGGTACATGTATGTGTATATGTTGAGACTTAACTATGCTTTTGATTGTGTTATGGTATAGATTTGAGGTGTCCCCACAAAGCTCATGTGTGAGAGAGTGCAAGAAAATTTAGAGGTGAAATGATTGAGTTTTGAGAGTCTTGACCTAATCAGTGCATTAATCCCCTGACAGGGATTAAAAACTCACTGGTAACTATAGGGTGTGACTAGGGAAGGTGGGTCACTGAGAGTATGCCTTTGGGGTTAAAATTTTATGGATGGTTAGGGAAGCTCAATCTCTCTATGTTTCCTGGGGCCATGTCCTGAGCTACTTTCCCCTACTACACTCTTCCACCATGATTTTCCACCTCATTTTTGGCTCAGAGCAATGAAGTCAGCCACCTATGGACTGAGACCTCTGAAGCTCTGAGCACCAAATAAACTTTTCTTCCTCTAAAATCATTCTTGTCAGGTCTTTTGGTCACAGTGGCAAAATGGTGACTGAAACAGGTTGATATTTAGATGGGCTTAAATCAACTATAGATTAAAAGGTAGGTGAAATTTTCTCCTTCTGCATTTCTTCAAGGCATATAATTGAAGTCTTGCTCAATATTTACCAAGATGCCATACATATTGACTCATACGGAATATGTTAGGATACTTTGAAAAATAGTAAAAAAGAAATTCTTTCATTAAGTAGTATTTCTTTTAATAAAGACTTTCCTTTAAAAATTAATCCTTCACCTACAAATTAATATCACTTTAAAACTGTGTTTATGTGCATTATCTTAGAAAAGCAATGGCAGTGGGGCTGTATTTTTACAATTTTCTTAGGTTTTGTAAATGATCCCACAAATAACAGTATAGAAATATATCTCCTTTAGCCTTATTGTTTACAACCTACATTTTGTCATATCCTTTTGGAAGCAAATGCATATCACTGATGTTACTAATTGAAAATTTCAACATAATATAAAGAACTATTTAGAGTTTAAGCAACATTAAGTTTTCCCTACTGTTTAGATTTTATTATTTCAACTAGTCATTATTTCAATAGCAATGCTAAGTAAAATTTCAGATACTAATATGTATTCGTTATTCAAGTAAGGCTTTAGAAATGAAAATTCTTGGTTTATTGCCCAACCGATACCCGCTACTTACTGTCCTTTTGCTAGTTTATTTTTATTTTTATTATTTTTTAAGGTAGATCTCCCCTTCAGTCTTCTCAGTCCAATCACCAATAATGGAAAATTCATTCTCCTTGTGCTAGTTTGGGGAGTCAGGCTTATGCCTATCCATACAGAACTTTTCTGGCCATAAGATATTCGTTCAGGAATGGGCAATTGCTGCTGCCTAAGTCAGAGAGCTTCAAGGGAATATTTACTGGAAACTTCTGACAATAATCATCCTTCACTTTTAGAAGATAATTACTTAAAGAAATGGTTTTATTCTGGACATTTTTGCTTATAGACACCAAGCCTCAATCTGCGAAAGGCCTCTTATTACTGTCATATCACAGAGGTAATAAATAGGCAGAGTAGGGCAAAACTAAGAGGCTGAAGAGCAATGAAATCAGAACATTGATTCAATCACGCCTAATTCCAACCTCAGTAATTTCCCTTTTCTTTCTCTTTGATGTCTTTTTTTGTTGTTATTTTTGTACCTTTTCCTTTTTAATTAGTTTTAGTTGGGTATCCAATTACTTCAAAGAGACATCTAAAGTCAAACATGAGAACTCTTAACTTTTCAACATATTTTCTAACACTTCTCTGAGTTAATTTTCTCATGGGGCTAGTTAGTTGATTTTCTGCGGACAGTTATAACAGTGCTAGTACCTGAGAATAGCATTTGCTGCAGATCAAGTTAAGGAGGGTGACACTTGGGAATCCACATGGAATGTAGGCACTCTGACTCTGAAAATGCAACAGGACTGGCTTTGTGGATGTGAAACATATGTTTTTCACAAGGTCCTGGCCTTTGAAAAACTTGTGCTTGGTTTTATGCATTGATGATTTGATGACTTCAACTTGAAATTCTTAGCAAGTTTTGAACAATGACCCCACTGTTTCATTTTGCATGGAGCCTTGCAAATTGTGCTACTAGATCTGAAGAGGAAACTGGCCACCTGATCTGTTCTTCTATGTGGAAAACAGGATGTGAATCTTGAAAATGGGTTGGAACAAGAAGATCTTTGTTTTCAAAGAAATGAGTCCAGTAGGTAAATGGCAGGAAATGCATTCCAAGGATTTTAGTTCCAAGATAGGTGGAGGCTTGGCTGATGTCAGTCCTAGGATTCTTTCTTATTCTTACTATACAGAGCTCATGTTGTGCTAGGAGACTGAGATTGTCTCAAATCAAGGTTTTTCTGTAAAAACTAGAGGAACCCAAGAAGAGAGAGTCAGATCATTAAAGAATCATTAGAATACTTAATTTTAAAGATATTTTCCCATTAAAATAGTTTAGGAGCTTGGGGTCTAGCTCACTGGTAGAGTGCTTGCCTAGCATGCACAAGACCTGGGTTTCTATTCCTAGCAGTATTTAAAAAAAAAAAAAAAGTTGATGGATATATGCACTGGGCCAAATGGTAGTCCCAAAGGTTTGCTCATGTATTAATCACCAAAACATTGAATACTGCTCTCTGTGACAAAAGAATAGATATTATCCTACATGGCAAAAGCTGAGATTAGGTTAAGGATCTTGAGAAGAGGGCCTATTCTGTATTATCCCAGTGGGCTCTATGTGCAGTCACATAGATCCTTGTGAGACAGAGTCAGGGGCATTTTGACATACACAGAGGAGAAGGAAATGTAAAAATGGTGCAGAGAAAGACATGGCTAAAAACCAAGGAGTGACAACAGCCATCAGAGGCTGGATGAAGGATGAAGCGAAGAACAGATTTCCCCCTAGAACCTCTGGAGGGAGCATCATCTTGCTGACACCGTGATTTTGACTGAGTGAATTGATTTTGTACTTCTGGCTGCCAAAACTACGAGAGAATAAATTTCTGTTGTTATCAGCCACCAAGTTTGTGGTAATGTTTTGTAGCAGCCACAGAAAACTAATGCAGTATGCTATTAAAAATAATGCACAATGATGAAATTCAACATTTTATTTGGAAAAAGATATGTCAACTTATAGGTGCAGGGTGGGTATGGCAGATGAATGAAAGGTATCATGGAAAGGTCAATACCTCACAGGAAGCCCAGGCCTTATTAAAAGCAACCAATTTAAAATCCAGGATAATGCTTTGCTAAAGGTAAAAGTGCTGTGTTCTCAGTTGAGGGATCCAGTCCAACACCAGAAGCTAAGCATGACTCATTGGCAATGGCAAAGAGCTTATGAGCTGTGGTAAGTGTTTTCAGGACAGCTATACAGGAAATTGATAGTTATTAATATTTAATGATTCATTTTATGCTTGGCAGGCTACCTATCTGAGTACAGACAAGTTCACCCACAGAAAAATTTTTCTTGCTCTTGGAAATATTTTATTGCTGTGTACATGGGTAATGGAATTATTTTTAACCAAAACATTTTAAACTATGACTTTGTATAGGCATAGCTCATCTGAAATATTTATTATCAATATCCATTCTTATAGCCTCAAAATAGACATAATTAATTAAATATTTATATTTTACTTTATTACATCATGAATTTGAAGTGATTAAGAGATATAATAAAATCCAGTAGTTCTTTGTGAAATCACAGAGAAAAGAAGAAACTTATAATTTTGAAAGTGCAAGATTTGTTTTCAACATTGTGACAATTTATGTGACATGAATGCCCTTGCCAGTTAGGTGATTTTTCACACTTTCTTTTACACCTTATCAAATCGTTCTATTAGTCTATTTCCTCTGAAACTAATCATGACTCCATGTATATTGCTGTAGTTCTGCAATGTTCCATTTTTTCTTAAATTATAAAAATGGGAACTGAAGATATTCCTTAATACCAGGGAAAATAATTCTAGCATTTGCTGAGTAGGGAATAAGATAATAGGTTCAATAAACACCCACTTGGTAATCTTCCAAAGGAAAAATGAATTTTGCAAATGTTTATTCAACCTCTGAAAAATATAGGCACCAGGGCTGGAGGAACTATTAAGAGCCATGACCTGAAGTTCAGAGTGGAAGGGTGGGCAGTGGGAGAGCTGGAGATCTGACAGATCAGCCTGGGTCCACCCAGGTGCCCTGTCTGATGTCATTACTCACCACTCCCCCCATACTTCAACCACCCAAGCCTCCATGCATTTACGCCATCATCTCAGTGATAGTCCTTCTTTATGGCTATAATATGCCATTTCCTATTCCTGGAATGCTCTCTTCTCCTGTCATAGGTTGGGTTCTCTCAGAAGTAGATCTAGAGCCAAAGAGTCAAGAGTAGGTAAAGCCTCAGTGGGATGACATGCCACTGGAGCACCAAGGTCATCTAGCAAAAGAGCTGTTCTTTTGTATTGTCACAGTATGCAGTCATTGGCCTTCCATCACTGAGGGAAAAGAAAGGATCAGTGCTGGATGCAGTGGCACATGCCTATAATCCCAGTGATTTGGGAGGCTGAGGCAGGAGGATTGCAAGTTTGAGGCCAGCCTCAGCAACTTAGCAACACTTAGTAACTTAATGAGACCCTATCTCAAAATTTTAAAAAATGTGAAAAGATTGGGATGTAGCTCTAGTTTAATCCCCAATGCCATCAAAAGGGGGGTAAAAAGGAGTAACTATAATCTCCTAGGATTTCCATGCCTAAGGGAAATCCTTTGAAAAAGGTCTTTGCTATAAACCATCTACAATAAAGTACCGAGCAGCTGGGATCTGGACCCACATCCAGAAAATTACATATCTGCAGGGCTTGCTTTCTCAGAGTCTCTGGTCTCTGCATCCCATAGAGGTCTCCTTTACTACCTTGGTAAAGGTACCCACACAAAGCTTCTGCTCATGTACCTACCTTATGCTGTCTTTGTAACACTCACTCATCTCAGGCATCACATTATTTATTTATTTCCTGTGTCTCCATAGAAATATAAGCTCCATGAGAATAGGAACTTGACTATAATGTAGGAGGTCCCCAGATCAGTCTGGTTAAAAGCTGTTCAAAAATAATTGTTGGAAAAATAAATAAATGGTGACACAGAAAGTGACACAAGACAGTTTTGGGAATAGAATAAATGTTGATAGAGAATACACTTAAGCTTCTTTTGAGTTTAAGAAAGCAGGTCGAACAAGTGAATTTTAAGCTTAAAGAGAAATAAGGGACTCCTTAGACCTATAGTCTGGAATAGAGTGTTCAGTGTCATTTTTGCAGTTAATCACTCATCGCATATGCACTGCGTGTTTATTATGTACCAGACATGGTATCACACTCTATTCAAAGCCAGACAGTCTGCTATGGTCTGAGTGTTTACGTCCTCATAACAATCATGTGGAAACCTAATCAACAATCCAATGTTTGGATGTAGAGCCTTTGTCGGGGTGTGATTAGGTCATGAGAGCAGGGCTTTTATGAAGGGGACCAGCATCCTTATTAAAAGACCCCAAAGAGCTTCCTTGACCTTTCACCAGGTGGGGACACAGTCAGAAGGTGTCAACTGTGGGTCTGAAAGCTGGCCATTGCCAGATACCAAATATGTCAATATTCCATGACATATTTGGAGTACATTTCTGTTGTTTAAAAAATGAGTTCCCCACTTTGTGGTTTTTGTTGTTGTTGTAGAAGTCCAAATGGGCCAAGACAGAAAATTGGTGACAAAAAGTAAGGTGTTGCTGGAACAAATACCTAGAAAATTGGACGTCAATTTGGAAGTGGATAAAGGGTGGAGACTGGGAAAATTTTTGAGATACATGCTAGAAAACATCTGAATTACCATAAAAAAACCCTTTATAGGTAATTCTGGAGAAGGCTATGAAAGAAAAGAGAACTATAGAGAAAGTCTCAATTTTCCCAGTGAATCCAAGAGATTTTAAGTGAAAAGTTGGTAGGATCTGGATAAAGCCCATTTTGATGAGGTTTCAGATGGAAGTGAGAAAGGTGTTAGTAGACAAAGTGAGAGCAGTCATCCTGGTTGTAAAGTAGCCAAGAACTTTTGTTACAGTTGCCCAAATAGAGGGAGATGTGATCCTCTTTCAGTTTAACCTTTAGTGGAGCAGGTATTATTCAAGGATCATTATGTTAAGGCAATTTGCAAGGTTCTGTGCTCTGGAGAGGGAGAGCTTGTGGAGAGAAGACAGGATAGAGAGCACTTATGCAAGCCTAGATTTGGGGTGGTCAGGGAACACTGTTACGAAGAGGAGCAATTTGAAATGAGTGTTTTCATAAGTGTTGGGAATCGAGCAGTAAGTTGAAATATAAATAAAAATCCCTCTTCTTTCAGAGCACGTCTTCCAGTGGAATGAAGGGCCCCATGCATACACAAGCAGGTATAATCATGTTGCACCCACGTTGGTGATAATTACTATGTAAGTAAAGCAGAGGAGGTGAGGTAGGCAGGACCAGAGGGTAGGATCTGGGTTGGCTCTGATCAAATATTCTGGTCAAGATAAGAATCATCAATAAAGTCATGGTTGAAGAGAAAATAGAAAGGAAATGAGATGTTTCCATGGTTGAAGTAAGGCACAGGCACAGATCTGGTGGTAAGGAGGTGAGTATGGCTGAGATGAGAAGAGCAAGAGATGGAGTCAGAGAAAGAGGAGGTTTAATGAGCCATTGTAAGGCTTTAGTTTTCATTCTGCATGAAAGGAAGCATTTTGAGTGGAACAAGAACATGATCTGACATAATAGAACTTTTCAAGTTGTTGTGTTGAGAAAGTAGAGGAAAAGGAAGGAACTAGGGACTGTTTAAAAGATTGTGAAAATAACTGAGAAAAGAGTTGATAGTTGAGTCTAGGAGGGGTGGTATATGTGGTAAGCAGGGATGAGATTCTAGAAGATGTTCGCTGATAAATGGTTGTAGAATATGAGAAAAACCTAGGAGTCAAAGATGTCTGCAAGTTTTGTTGTAGTAGCCAGAAGGTAGAAGTGGCCAGTTACCAAGGTGGAGTATTTTTTTTGTTGTTGTTGGAGTGGGGTACCCCAGGATTGAACTCAGGGGCACTCAACCACTGAGCCACATCCCCAGCCCTGTTTTGTATTTTATTTAGAGACAGGGTCTCACTGAGTTGCTTAGTGCCTTGCTTTTGTGGAGGCTGGTTTTGAACTCTCTATCCTCCTGCCTCAGCCTCCTGAGCTGCTGGGATTACAGGCCCACCCCACTGTGCCTGGCTAAGGTAGAGGTTTTCGAGAGGACATCAGGAATTCACTTTTGGACATGGCTAAATATATTATTAAGTCCTAAATTTAAAAACTGAAAGAAGCAAGTCTGATCCTTAAACTATAGGGCAGAACTATGACAAATGTGCTTTGGTAGGAAACCCCTGCTGAGAGCACCATGTCCCTCAAGAACCAGTGGGAAAAGGTAATGTAATCATTATGGTCTCTCTCCTTGGTCCTCCCCAGAAATTTAATGCCTCAAGACAGCCCAGACCTCAAGCAAGATGGATTTACTTGACTAAGAGGTACATGGGGTGGCAGCTTGGGAGCAGGGGAGGATTGTCATTCCTTCACTCCTGGTAGCTACAAAATTGGGCTGTTCATACAGGAGCTTCCATTTTACCAGAAACACAGAATCTCTGAGACCAACTAAAACCACCAAGTTCCAGTTTTAAAACACAAAGCAGATTCTGGAAGAAAGTATGATGGGAGGATTTGGTAAATTGTGGGTTTTGGAATGGAGATGATCATTATGTTATCTTGCCTATACTTTGATTAAATAAAAGTCCTTTAACCTTAGATATTTTTGATACACACACACACACACACACACAATATTCACACAATCATTTGCATAAAAATATATATACACACACTTGTTATAACTAAGCTTTTTATAAATAATGTTGTTTCTTTTTCTGTGAAAAGCCTGTTCAGTTCCTTAGCCCATTTATTGATTGGGTTACTTTTTTTTTTTGGTGTTGAGTTTTTTGGTTCTTTATATGTCCTGGAAATTAATGCTCTATCTGAGGTGCAGGCAGAAAAAATTTTCTCCAATTCTATAGCCTCTCTCTTCATGTTGTTGATTGTTTCCTTTGCTAAGAGATATTTGGTTTGAATCCATCCAATTTATTGATTCTTGATTTTACTAGTTGCGCTTTAGGAATCTTGTTGGAAAGTTAGTTTTTAAGCCGACATGGTAAAGATTTGGACCTACTTTTTCTTCTGTTAGGCACAGGATTTCTGTCTAGTGCCTAAGTCTTTGATCCACGTTGAGTTGAGTTTTGTGCAGGGTGAAAGATAAAGGTCCAATTTCATTTTGTTACATATGGGTTTCTAGTTTTCCCAGCACCATTTGTAAGAAAAAATGTTCAACATCTCTAGCAAAATGCAAAATCAAAAATACTTTAAGATTTCATTTCACTCCAGTCAGAATGGCAATTATTAAGAATACAAGCAACAACAAATGTTGACTAGGTGTCAGGATGGGCAAAAGGTGTGACATCTGCAGTTGAGGGGAGAGATAAAGAATGTCCATGCACTTCTGCCCTTTTCAATATTTTATTCACGCAAATAACAATACAATTTAACTATATAGCTTCTTAATCAAGGAAATGACAATCCTTAATGTTAGGCACTTCAATAGACATAATTAATTCACAGCAAACAATTCTAGATTAATTCTAAGCACTGAAAATACACTTAATCATGACAGACTCATAACACATTCCCTCTGCTTGCTAAGTTCAAGTGTCAGATCAAAAGTCTCAAGCCTTAAGCTTTAAGTCCAGTAGATGCACACTCACTCAGACCATGGTGATCAGATCAGAAGCCAAGGCCGGCTTCTCCTGGAGTGGAGCTGACTGCTGGCTGGGGAGGCAGTCACAGGGAGAACTCCTTTTCTCACCAGAATCAAGAGACTGCTGTAGAGTTTGAGAGTGGTGAGAACAAAACGCAGAGGATCAGGCATAATGAGAAGATTTGGAATGTCAGTCCAGGTCCTCATCAGGCTCTCAGGCTATTGTGCATCAGTGTTGGCTAGCTGAATGTCTATTCATTTGCTCCATTATTTATACCAAAATTTGGGGCTTTTGACCCCACTTTCAATCCTTTTCAGCTGCCAGTGGGTCTCTCTGTGACATCATTTACCCTGGAGTTAAAACATCTGGTCTGGTCTGAACCCCCCCACCCCCGATTTTCTCACCTTTCCCTCTTATTGGGCAAGGACAGCCTGACAGAAATTTCACTCTGAGTTTATCAGGGTGGGGAGAAGTGACTTGTTTGTGCCTGAGAGCCATATTAGGGCTCCATTAGGCATGACTGGTAAGGCTGCAGGTTTCAAACTGGAGTTTTAAAATGGAGTTGCTTAGGCTCAGGCCTAAGGCCATCCTTACACGAGGATGAGGGGGGAAATGTACACTCATACAAGGGAAATTGGTGCAACCATTATGGAAAACCATTTTTCTGAGATTCCTCAGAAAACTTGGAATGGAACCACCCTTTGACCCAGCTATCCCACGCCTCAGTTTATACTCAAAGGACTTAAAATCAGAATACTACAGTGACACAGCCACATCAATGTTTATAGCAGCTCAATTCACAATAGCTAAACTGTGGAATCAACCTAGAAGCCCTCCAACAGATGAATGGATAAAGTAAATGTGGTACATATACACAATGAAATATTACTCAGCCTTAAAGAAGAATAAAATTATGGCATTTGCTGGTAAATGGATGGAGATGGAGAACATCATGCTAAGCACAATAAGCCAATCCCAAAAAACCAAAGGCTGAAGGTTTTTTTCTGACACATGGGTGCTAATTCACAATAAACTGGGGTATGGGGAGGGGGTAGGGAAGAATACATGTACTTTAGATTAGGCAGAGGGGGCTGAAGGAAGGGGAGGGGTTATGGGTGCAGGAAGGATAGTAGTATGAATCGAACATTATTACCGTATGTACATAAAAGATCACATGACTGGCATGATTCAACCATGTACAACCAGAAGAATGAGAAATTATACTCAATTTATGTATGATGTGTCAAAATACATTCTACTGTTATGTATAATTAATTAGAAAAAATAAAAAATAATGTTATATCATTGAATTATGAATTATTGTCAATTGTCTATTTTTCCTTTTTTTCTGTCAAATATACCTTTGCTGGGTCACTAAGAAATGTACCATATGTCTTTTATTTTTCATAAGACTAAAACAAAACAAAACAAAACAAAAGACAAAAAGAACAGTCTTCTCTCAGGTCTTGCTTTCTAGACCAATCATATATAATTCTTTTAGCTGTTTTAATTGTAGCTCCCAAAGTATCTCTACCTGTGAGTTCTGGTGTTATTAATTTATTTGTCCATTAGCTATTGAAAATGAGAACTTAGCTTATTTACATAATATTTTCTTCTCATTTCCAATATTTTTAAATTTAAAAATAAGATATTTATCTTATCTATCTTTAAGATAAGCTCTTTAGTAGAAAGCTCTTTAGTCAGCTTTTTGATTTCAGAATGTCTTTCTTAAGGACCTGGGAGTCATCTTTGGTGATGTAATCATCACAGAAAATAGTTCCTCTATCTTCTAGTTTCTTTGGAGGGTAGGAGCTTAACTTCAGTGGGCCTCCTGCTTCTTGTTGCAGAACTGTGTCCTGCCAAGAAGACATGAGTTAAGACAAAGTGGGCGTGACAAATGGTGCTGTCAGTTCTTCTTGAGGACTAGTTATTATTTATCTTGAAGACATGTGTGTAATGGGGTGTGCCTGCTCGGCTAGATGAAAGGGTGAGATTTCTGTCTGTGCAAAAATCCTTTAGCAGATTGCCTGTGATGTATAACACATTCTGGTTTCATGTTTATTCAATAGTAAAAATGATTTCTTCCTGTACATTTATGGGAAGATTTCTGGGTTTGAAGGTTGTGTTGCAATTTATTTCCAGAAACTTCCTATTGAGGTATCTTTCTTTTTATACTTAATTTTTGTCATGCATGTATTCTGAAGGTTGATAATGTTACCTTATCTTGATAACCTTAATGAACCATTTTGTGCCTTGTATAAGTCCTTAAATTGTGTCTTACTAGGATTGTGGAGATACTGTTCCTGCCAGAACACAGCTCACTGACTTTATTGTGTGTTTAAAAATAGTTAATTGAATTTTTAATTGCTGTCCCCCCAATTTAACATTATTCATGGCCTCTACTTTTCAAATTCTTTACCCATCTGAATTTTCTGTCAGTTTTCCCCCCTAAGGGCTTCACATTTTTCTACTCGTCTTGATCACCATCTCATCACATTCAATGCATGTTTGTTAGCCTGGTCACATCTTTCCTATTTCTACTCCCTTTCTGCTTTGGGGTTTTTGCCCTCATTTTTACTGGGTTACACATTTAGTATGTCCTAAGTAATCATCTCTGGAGTTAAGCTTCATGAGTCCTTTCATGTCTGAAAACACCTTTATTTTAATCTGATATTTACTTTGTGTTTTTATTGCAGGAATCTGGATTATGAGTCACTTTGCCCCATCATCTTGTAGTGCCCAGTGTTTTACTGCCATAGCTATTCTTCTTGGTAGCTAGTTTGGGTTTTAAATCTTGGAAAGATTTTAGGATCATTTAACAATTATTTGTATTCTGAACTTTCCATTATGATTGACTAAGAATGGCCCTTACCCATTATTTAGTTACTTGTTTAAAATAAATACTTTTTTTTTTAATTATGGAGACTAGTCTTTTGTGCTATGGCTTTCTGCTCCTTCTTATCATTGTTGTTTACATACTACTTGTCAACTCTTCAGTGTAGGTGAAGCTCCAGAGTTCTGAATTGAACTAACTAACCCCTGTTCCCATGTCCTTTTGCCAAACGGGTTCACCTACACAATGCAATCTTCCAGGTGTGAACTGTCACCTTGGAGTACTTTTGTTCCTGCCCTCCCAAGTTTGAGAACAAATGTCCCTCTTTGTGTTTGCAGCCTAAACTTCCAACTGTTTTCATTAGAGTGCCTCCAAAGTCTTTCCAGAATTTATTAATTATATGTGTTCTTTCTTCTTTAACTTCAAACCCAGTCTCCTCTATTCTCCTTTTAGAGTGCTCACGTGTTCACCTGCTGTGCTATAACATTTTGACATCTACAATATTAGTAGGTATTTACACAGCTTTTTTCACTGTTGTGACCAAAAGTCATGAAAAGAACAAATAGAGAAGGAAAAATTTATTTGGGAGTTCATGGTTTCAGAGGTCTCAGCCCATAGATACCTAGCTCCTTTCCTTGGGGCTTGAGGTGAGGCTGAACATCATGGTAGAAGAGTGTGGCAAAGTGAAGCAACTCACATCATGATCAGAAAGCAGAGAGAGACTCTGCTCTCCAGGATACAAAATACTCCAAAGCCACATCCCCAATTCCCACCTCCTGCAGCCACATTCTACCACAGTTACCACTCAGTTAATCCCTACTAGGGCATTAATTCACTGATTGGGTTAAGATTCTCATAACCCAATCATCTCACCTCAAAGTCTTCTTGCATCCTCTCATACATAAGGTTTTGGGGAACAAAACCTCATATCCAAACCATAATAGGAATTTTTAAATTCCATTGTAATCTGATAGGACCACTGTCACATATGTGTCCTATCATTGACCATAATGATACATGGAACATGATAAACAATAAGATTATTTGATTTTATGTTTGATTTGAATTTTTGTTCCAATTCTTTTAATTGCTGTTAGAGAACCTTGAAGTTTCTAAATTTTTGCTTAACAAACACTAAAAGCTTTATTTAAAAGGAACCATATGTTCTGCTCCAATTTTTAATAGAACTTGTATGTATACTTTTGGATCAAAAACATTCATTAATGGAGATGAAACAACCTAGTGACAACTGAATAACTTGAAAGAGAATTTTTTACCTTACCTTACTAAACTAGAGCATGTCATTATCAGTGATCTTCATGTCACTCCAGCTGTCTCAGAAGGCAAGCTTTGTCCCTGATTTTATTGACTTTCTCAGCTCTTTTCCATAACGACTGTTGCCTTTGCTCAATCTACCATCTGTTTGGTTTTTTTCTCTTTCATCTTATTAACAAGAATCGTTCAAAAGCATGTCAATAAACACTTAAGCTTATTCTTAATATTCATAACTCCATTCTTCAAATTCCCTCCAATGGGCTTACTATTTGCATTGCCTTTAATCTTTGTTCTTTTCTCCTGTCTGTTATGTTTGACTTTTAGTCACTGAAAGCTATTTACATTCTGGAAATATAGTCCTAAAAAATTAGAGCCAAACCTTCCCTAGAGGAAAGATATTGTCATAGAGTAACAAAGGCATATTTTTAGAGTACTAACATCAACATTTATTTCCTTTATTGGTTATTTTAAGATAGTATTGAAATAAATTTTTAGAGTCAGAATTTGGAGCTTTTAGTTAGGATAACAGATTCATGTATTTTACTTAATTTCTCTACCCCAAATAATCTGAAAAAGATTAAATAATAAGAATCAGAAACTTTACTATGCCATAGACTGAAGAATGTCTACCAGAGTAAGATTAGGCATAGTGGCTGAGATTGGCAAGTAATTTCACATCTTGTTACTGTGTATTCCTCTGGAAGACATTGAGATCAGCCTGAACAAAACCATATATCATGAACAGATAAAAAGAGAAAAAAGTGTAAGGTCTGTGGAATTTATAGGTTATCAGACTGATAGCTTGTTGTAGATGTTGGGAGGCAGAAGAGACATAGGAATGGGCAATAGCTATGCAATCTCTAACTAGAGTTACCTAAACAGAAAACTTTTGAAAATCATAAAAAGCAAGCAAAGCCAAAACACACATAGCCAATGGGCTCCAATTGGCTCTAAGTGTGTAAGAATTAAATTCTAAGGTGATAACATAAGGTGAGGTGAGGACTGCATTCTTATGAGGACCACAATCCAAATAAAAAGTATGAAATAATAATCTCATATTGAGGCTACTTAGTTCACAAATATACCAGTCATTCTTCTATCCCTAAGAAACTAAAAAAACGAAAAAGTGATTATAAACTGAGTATTCTTTCCTATAGTACAAATTCCAAATTTACAGTTAATACAACATCCACCCATAAAGTGAAGGACACTCTAGACTCACTTTTCTTAGGAAATATCAGATCTGGATCAAATCAATGTCATGCAAATAAAAGTAAATATTCAAGTCAAATATAGAAATTCTTTTAAGAAAGTAAAGAAAATGAATATTATTAATAAAAGATCTCAGAAAATAAAATTTTGGAAATATATTGCTTTTGTGAATCAGAGATATTATTGAAAAGAATATATTAAGACAATCTTAAAGAAATTTAAAATGGGAACATTCATAAATAGGAGATAAACTAGAGATAAAACAAAAAGATAAGGTGGAAAGATGAAACACTGGCAGAAAACAATGTAATATGAAAAAAAAAAAGAAAACTAAATAATTATAGGACTAAAATCTTTATTAGAAACATTGAAAAGCAAGATAAGCATCATGTACAACATCTGAAAATAAAAAGAAATTGACAGAAATGAACATAGAGAAAAGTTACTACAAAGAGGTTGGTAGAAGTAAAAGCTAGGGAAGGGATCCAACATGGCGGCGAGAGGGGAGGCAGCGCTTTCAGTACCTCCTCAACAACGGGGTCAGAGAGACGCATGGATACGCTTAGATTAGACCTGCTGAGAAACTCCTAGCAAAATTCCACTAAAGAGAGACCGGCCGGGAATCGGTAGGATTTTTGGAGGTGACAGTTTGCGCTAGACAAGTGAATCTCCGCCACGTAGTGCAGAGGTCCAGACCCGCCAGCCGCTGCCCGCGTGACTCGGTGACTGTCGGCTGCCTGCACCGGCCCCCGCGTCAGGGCGGATAGCCTCCAAGGAGCAGCGCAGCAGGAGCGGTGCAGGGACTCTAGGAAGAGGTCTCTCGCCAAGCCTTCATGAAATAGCGAACCGGGAGCTGAAACCAACCAGAGACAGACCAGTCCCACCCCTCCCTTCGGACACTCCGGCAAGGAGCCTGGGGCCCGCCATAGCAGAGAGGTGACATCACCAGAGTTCCGCCGACAGAATTCCTTCCCAGCGGAATCCACGTTAGCAGGTGTGTGACTCCCACCCCCTCCAGATACAAGCAGCCAGGAAACCTCGGGAATCTCTCCGGGGGCGTGTCTGTAGGGAAGCAGAGGGGATTCCAGATCCCCACCTCCCCTTAACACCAGCGGCGACACCCAAGATCTTAGCCGCCAGTTTCTGGGGGCGTGCCCACCAAAGGGGTCCGGAAAAATTAAACTGTTGGTTCCCAGATCACCCCACCACAGCACTGGGGCTTAGATGAATGACAGAGAGGGTGTTCATCGTTCGGGATATAGGACACGCGGTGGGGCTGCAAGTGTAATCAGATCCTTGGGGAACCGCCTCCGGTGAACAGGACCTGGCTGGCTGGCTGGCAGGAGGAACAGGGGGAGGGGCCGGATAAGTGAAAGGGCTCTGGACTAACAGGATTGAGAGACTCCCAGGAGCCACCGTACAGGGATTTCTGTCAGCACATAGAGGGCAGAAGCTCGGCTCAGAGGGCACAGCTCCGCCTATTGGAAGAGAAGAAAATGGGATTCAGCCATAGAACAGGGGATGCCAGCATGGCAGAGATCTGATGTCATCGGAGAGCGGCCGAGGAGAGAACTTCATCGGTGCCAGCGGCGACGGAAACAGTTGGTCCCCTGGTAGGGAGGGTGAGTCACAGATACCCGAGTCTCTCTCGCTTTGTCGTTGAGCCAGAGGGGAGGAGCGGGGCCGCCGCCCGCGCCCGCAAGGTAGGCAGACCTGCGACCAACCTGCAGATCAGGCCCAGCGGTCTGCAGGCGTGGTAGGAGGGGCAGGGCAGAGCCACCGCACGCGCCGGCAAGGTAAGCAGACCGGCGACAGACCTGCGGATCAGGCCCAGCGGCCTGCCAGCGTGGTACACACTTCACCCCAACTGGAGTAGGGGCGGGGAAGAGCAGAGCCTTCGCCCACGCCCAGATCAGGCCCAGCGGCCCGCCTGTGTGGTGGTCAAGTGACCCCAATTGGAGTGGGGGCGGAGCGGAACTGACACCCGTGCCCGCAAGGTGGGCAGACCGGCGACCAACCTGCAGATCAGGCCTAGCGGTCCCCGGGCGTGGTAGGAGGGGCAGGGCAGAGCCTTCGCCCCCACCTGCAAGGTAGGCAGACCTGCGACAGAATGGCGGATCAGGCCCAGGGGTCCGCGGGCGTGGTAGACACCTCACACCAATTGGAAGAGGGGCAGAGCAGAGCCCCCGCCCGCACCTGCAAGGGAGACTTTTCAACTATACAAGAGCAATATAAATATATAGGGGGGGAAAAATTTCAAAAACACAACAGTTTCACCAAGAAGAAAGAAACGCAAGCAGTATGAAAAGACAAGGAAAGAAAGGACTACAAGCAATGCAGGTCAGCTCAACTTTAGAAGAGGTAACAGCTGCAGCAGATGGAATGTCAGATAAAGAATTCAGGATATATATGCTTCAGATGATCTGGAGTATCAAGGAAGAAATTAGACAGCAAAATCAGACAATGAAAGATCACTTCGACAAGGAATTACACAAACAAATCCAGGAAGCAAAGGATCAACTATACAGGGAGATAGAGGTTATAAAAAACAAACAAACAGAAATCCTAGAAATGCAGGAAGCAATAAACCAACTTAAAAACTCAATTGAGAATACTACCAGCAGAGTAGAACACTTAGAAGATAGAACATCAGACAATGAAGACAAAGTATTTCAACTTGAAAAGAACATAGACAGCTCAGCAAGACTGTTAAGAAACCATGAGCAGAACATCCAAGAAATATGGGATAACATTAAGAGACCAAACTTAAGAGTCATTGGGATACAGGAAGGTACAGAGCTCCAAACCAAAGGAATGAGCAGTCTATTCAATGAAATAATACGAGAAAACTTCCCAGACTTGAAGAATGAGACAGAATCCCAAATCCTAGAAGCCTACAGGACGCCGAATGTGCAAAATCATAAGAGATCCACACCTAGACACATTATAATGAAGATGCCCAACATACAGAATAAGGAGAGAATTTTAAAAGCTACAAGAGAAAGGAAGCAGATTACATTTAGGGGTAAGCCAATCAGGATAACAGCTGATCTTTCAACACAGACTCTGAAAGCTAGAAGATCCTGGAATAACATATTTCAAACACTGAAAGAAAATGGGTTCCAACCAAGAATTGTGTATCCAGCGAAATTAAGCTTCAGGATGGAAGATGAAATTAAAACCTTCCACGATAAACAAAAGTTTAAAGAATTCGCAGCTAGAAAACCATCTCTTCAAAACATCCTCGCCAAAGCATTACAGGAAGAGGAAATGGAAAATAACAATGAAAACCAACAGTGGGAGGTAGGACAGTAAAGGGGGGGAAAATAATCAAAGAGGAAAACAAACCATGTTTAGTAACAGAAATAAACAAATATGGCTGGAAGAACAACCCATATCTCAATAATAACCCTAAATGTTAATGGCTTAAACTCACCAATTAAGAGACACAGGCTAGTAGAATGGATCACAAAACAAGACCCAACAATATGCTGCCTACAGGAGACGCATTTGATAGGAAAAGACATACATAGGCTGAAGGTGAAAGGTTGGGAAAAATCATATCACTCATATGGACTTCGGAAACAAGCAGGAGTGTCCATACTCATATCAAATAAAATAGATTTCAAGCCAAAGTTAATCAAAAGGGATAAAGAGGGACACTACATACTGCTTAAGGGAACCATACACCAACAAGACATAACAATCATAAATATTTATGCCCCAAACAATGGTGCAGCTATGTTCGTCAAACAAACTCTTCTCAAGTTCAAGAGTCTAATAGACCACCATACCATAATCATGGGAGACTTCAACACACCTCTCTCGCCACTGGACAGATCTTCCAAACAAAAGTTGAATAAGGAAACTATAGAACTCAATAACACTATTAATAACCTAGACCTAATTGACATATATAGAGTATACCACCCAACATCAAGCAGTTACACTTTTTTCTCAGCAGCACATGGATCCTTCTCAAAAATAGATCATATATTATGTCACAGGGCAACTCTTAGACAATATAAAGGAGTAGAGATAATACCATGCATCTTATCTGATCATAATGGAATGAAACTGAAAATCAACGATAAAAGAAGGAAGGAAAAAGCATACATCACTTGGAGAATGAACAATAGGTTACTGAATGATCAATGGGTTATAGAAGACATCAAGGAGGAAATTAAAAAATTCTTAGAGATAAATGAAAACACAGACACAACATATCGGAATCTATGGGACACATTGAAAGCAGTTCTAAGAGGAAAATTCATTGCTTGGAGTTCATTCCTTAAAAAAAGAAAAAACCAACAAATAAATGATCTCATACTTCATCTCAAAATCCTTGAAAAAGAAGAGCAAAACAACAGCAAAAGAAGTAGAAGGCAAGAAATAATTAAAATCAGAGCTGAAATTAATGAAATCGAAACAAAAGAAACAATTGAAAAAATTGACAAAACTAAAAGTTGGTTCTTTGAAAAAATAAACAAAATCGACAGACCCTTAGCGATGCTAGCGAAGAGAAGAAGAGAGAGAACTCAAATTACTAGCATACGGGATGAAAAAGGCAATATCACAACAGACACTTCAGAAATACAGAAGATAATCAAAAACTATTTTGAATCCTTATACTCCAATAAATTAGAAGATAGTGAAGGCATAGATAAATTTCTTAAGTCATATGATCTGCCCAGATTGAGTCAGGAGGATATAGACAACCTAAACAGACCAATATCAATTGAGGAAATAGAAGAAACCATCAAAAGACTACCAACTAAGAAAAGCCCAGGACCGGATGGGTATACAGCAGAGTTTTACAAAACCTTTAAAGAGGAACTAATACCAATACTTTTCAAGCTACTTCAGGAAATAGAAAAAGAGGGAGAACTTCCAAATTCATTCTACGAGGCCAACATCACCCTGATACCTAAACCAGACAAAGACACTTCAAAGAAAGAAAACTACAGACCAATATCTCTAATGAACCTAGATGCAAAAATCCTCAATAAAATTCTGGCGAATCGGATACAAAAACATATCAAAAAAATTGTACACCATGATCAAGTAGGATTCATCCCTGGGATGCAAGGCTGGTTCAATATACGGAAATCAATAAATGTTATTCACCACATCAATAGACTTAAAAATAAGAACCATATGATCATCTCGATAGATGCGGAAAAAGCATTCGACAAAGTACAGCATCCCTTTATGTTCAAAACTCTAGAAAAACTAGGGATAACAGGAACATACCTCAATATTGTAAAAGCAATCTATGCTAAGCCTCAGGCTAGCATCATTCTGAATGGAGAAAAACTGAAGGCATTCCCTCTAAAATCTGGAACAAGACAGGGATGCCCTCTCTCTCCACTTCTGTTCAACATAGTTCTCGAAACACTGGCCAGAGCAATTAGACAGACGAAAGAAATTAAAGGCATCAAAATAGGAAAAGAAGAACTTAAATTATCACTATTTGCAGATGATATGATTCTATACCTAGCAGACCCAAAAGGCTCTACAAAGAAACTATTAGAGCTAATAAATGAATTCAGCAAAGTGGCAGGATATAAAATCAACACGCATAAATCAAAGGCATTCCTGTATATCAGCGACAAATCCTCTGAAATGGAAATGAGGACAACCACTCCATTCACAATATCTTCAAAAAAAATAAAATACTTGGGAATCAACCTAACAAAAGAGGTGAAAGACTTATACAATGAAAACTACAGAACCCTAAAGAGAGAAATAGAAGAAGATCTTAGAAGATGGAAAAATATACCCTGTTCATGGATAGGCAGAACTAACATCATCAAAATGGCGATATTACCAAAAGTTCTCTATAGGTTTAATGCAATGCCAATCAAAATCCCAACGGCATTTCTTGTAGAAATAGAGAAAGCAATCATGAAATTCATATGGAAAAATAAAAGACCCAGAATAGCAAAAACAATGCTAAGCAGGAAGTGTGAATCAGGCGGTATAGCGATACCAGACTTCAAACTATACTACAGAGCAATAGTAACAAAAACAGCATGGTACTGGTACCAAAACAGGCGGGTGGACCAATGGTACAGAATAGAGGACACAGAAACCAATCCACAAAACTACAACTATCTTATATTTGATAAAGGGGCTAAAAGCATGCAATGGAGGAAGGATAGCATCTTCAACAAATGGTGCTGGGAAAACTGGAAATCCATATGCAACAAAATGAAACTGAATCCCTTTCTCTCGCCATGCACAAAAGTTAATTCAAAATGGATCAAGGAGCTTGATATCAAATCAGAGACACGCCGTCTGATAGAAGAAAAAGTTGGCTACGATCTACATACTGTGGGGTCGGGCTCCAAATTCCTCAATAGGACACCCATAGCACAAAAGTTAATAACTAGAATCAACAAATGGGACTTACTCAAACTAAAAAGTTTTTTCTCAGCAAAAGAAACAATAAGAGAGGTAAATAGGGAGCCTACACCCTGGGAACAAATCTTTACTCCTCACACTTCAGATAGAGCCCTAATATCCAGAGTATACAAAGAACTCAAAAAATTAGACAATAAGAGAACAAACAACCCAATCAACAAATGGGCCAAGGACCTGAACAGACACTTCTCAGAGGAGGACATACAGTCAATCAACAAGTACATGAAAAAATGCTCACCATCTCTAGCTGTCAGAGAAATGCAAATCAAAACCACCCTAAGATACCATCTCACTCCAGTAAGATTGGCAGCCATTATGAAGTCAAACAACAACAAGTGCTGGAGAGGATGTGGGGAAAAGGGTACACTTGTACATTGCTGGTGGGACTGCAAACTGGTGCAGCCAATCTGGAAAGCAGTATGGAGATTTCTTGGAAAGCTGGGAATGGAGACACCATTTGACCCAGCTATTCCCCTTCTTGGTCTATTCCCTAAAGACCTAAAAAGAGCATGCTATAGGGACACTGCTACATCGATGTTCATAGCAGCTCAATTCACAATTGCAAGACTGTGGAACCAACCCAGATGCCCTTCAATAGACAAATGGATTAAAAAAAATGTGGCATTTATACACAATGGAGTATTACTCTGCATTAAAAAATGACAAAATCATAGAATTTTCAGGGAAATGGATGGCACTTAGAGCAGATTATGCTAAGTGAAGCTAGCCAATCCCTAAAAAACAAATGCCAAATGACAGATGAAGGCCCACAGACCATGTGCTTGTATGTTTCGATGTTGTAAATAAAAAAACAACAACTTGCTGAGCAAAAAAAAAAAAAAAGAAGTAAAAGCTAGAAAATGACTAATCATTATAAGTATAATCAATGTTGTAAAGAAGAATACAGAACAAATGGAATAAACAAAATATAATTTATAGGATATTTTACACAAAGGAAGACATAGCACACTAAAAGTATTTATATGCTAACAAAATAATTAGAAAAATATTGAGATGATTATATATTCTGTAAAATGTACCAAACTTAAAGAATAAAGAATCCTAAAGTCATGCAGGCAGAATTAAATCAGTCTACAATGGAAGGAAAACATCATGTTGGTCTTACATTTCTTTTCTGTAATGCTAAATACTGAAAGACAATGTTATATCTTCTCTCAAGTGTATAGGAAAAGCATATGATCCAGTGTATCTACTTTATATCAACATTATCATATATATATATATATACATATATATACACACATATACATATATTTATCCACCCAGTAAATAGAACTGACTTAAACATATAGTTCTGTGACTTTTGACAAGCATACATACTATTACTGCCATCTGAATCAACATATCAATATTGTATTCATGGTGAAGTTTTTATGGTCCTTTGCAAACATCTCTCTCCTTTCCTAGGCAAATAATGTCTGATTTCTACAATTCTACATTCGTAAATTATAGATTTAAAATATATAGGATGGTTTAGTATAAAGTCTTCTGTTTCTGACTTTCTTTTATTCATCTACTTTTTTGAGATTGAAGTTGCTTATATAAGTAACTCCACATTACAGCTGAGTAATACCTACTATATAAACGTACCCTAATTTTTAAAATTTAGTTTCCAGTTGATGACATTGGGGTACTTTAAGGTTTTGGTATTATGACAAAACTATTATAAACAGTCGGCATTTTATAGGACATTTTTGTTGTTTTTTTTTTATCTTTCTGTGTAAGGAAATAAAGAATAATAAATAAATAGGCCTGGGGATGCAGCTCAGTGATAGAGTGCTCTGCCTGCAATTGAAAAAAGAAAAAAAAAAAGTACCATGCTAAGTATTTTAAAGTATTTTCAATTCTACTAATTACATATCTTTTAGGAAAAAATATTTAGAAATAATAGCCCATCTGTAACCAGGCTCATACTTCTACTTTTTAATAATTTTGATTCTTTGCCGAGACTATAGGTCAACATCATCATTCTATCATCCAGAGCAATTTAAGCACCTATTTGTAAATGGCATTGTACTTGGTGCTATTCAGAGTAAGTTAAAACTTAATGGATCTTGCATTTGAGGAGTTTAAAACATAAGATGGAACAATAATCTAGACAGAAAGTTTTAGAAATTTAAGAGGCTGACAGACCATTCAAATACAAAAAAAAAACTTCTTGCTTTTAACAAAAATAAAATGTAGGTTTTCAGAACATTAGGCTACAGGTCTAAAGCTTCAAAGTGAGAAAAAAAAAAAAAAAAAGAAAGATTTAGAAAGCTTGTGTTCCTGAATGGAAGCCAAATTGAACTTGTATGGAACATTTTCTGTCTTATTTAACTGTGTCCTAAACTATTTCAATCAGTGGCAGATCTAAACAACTATTCATTAACTATTCTAAAGGCTGCAAAGATTTCTCAAGATATGATTAGTAGGTAGAATATGCCTATTATGGTCCCTGAGAGGGTAGATGTGACTCTGGGGAGCCTCACAGCTCTGGAGCTGCTGTTTACTTCTTTCACCCTGCCAAATTCATCCCTCTTCATGTGATCAGCAAATTGCCACTTGTGCTTTGCTCTGTACTTTACTAAATTTGATAATAAGACTCTTTCACTTCCAGCTGGGATTTTTGAAGATTACTCGCAAATATTATTTCCTGGGGAAAAAAATCTTGATATTTTTAGCCAGACAACTTTTTCTGTACTTAAATAATTGAGATTATTCAAAGATAATACTCTCATGTTTGCATTTAAAAATGCATTATAGGCAATGAATTTTCCTGAGATTGAATACAAAAAGCAGATGTAATGATTGTTAACTAATTGCCATTTCCCTCCCCTTTACATTGCAACATTATACACGGAAGAGAATTCTCTAATCAGTAGTTTTATTTAGATATTAATTTCCTATTAGGTTTTGGATTGAGTTTAACCTACTTTTGTGAAATAATTCATAGGCTTTTAGGAAACTCTGGGCTAGAGTATCTGTGGATCACTGTGATTGTAAAGAACATGCTGACATGTTAAAGAATAAGGTCAAGGAATCCCAAAATAGAAATGAGTACAAGCATATATTTTAAAACTGTGCCAGTCATTAACTATTTTTTCCCAAATACTCATTTATGTTTTCTTGAATCACCTTCCATTGATGCCTCTGCAGAATTATACAAAATATAGAATTAAAGCAAGGTAGCATCAAAAGAAAATGTTTCAGTATTTTATGATCACTTCTAAATACACTAGAATTTTTGAAAATTTTAGGTTTGAATTTAGGACTCAATTATCAATTTATATATTTATTTATTGTGAATACTACTTAATATTAAAGGATGATTATGTCTCTAGAATTCAGATGTATGAGATGTCATCATCCTGGAAATCTATAGAGGGATTCAGTCTACAGCAATAGAGCTGGTAACTGGGACAATGTTACTCTCTTAGGTCTGGTCTGATGTAAAGCATACATTCTTAGTGAGAACAATAACACCCAGAGAATTAAAGTTGGTTCTCAGAGGAGGAAAAGGAAAAAACAAAACTTATTGTAATCATCTGTGTCCCTGTAAAGTTTAACCCTATCCTATAACATTTAACTTCTTACTATTAAGTTTCTCTTGTGATTTTCTTGGGTATCTAACAAGAAGTGTTGACATTGAATTCTTGAAAGATGTACAGAATGTGTGCAAAATTAATGCAACAAAATTATGATGAATAGATGGTGGCAATCGGTGGGCTTCAACTTGGTCTTTTGCTGAATCTAGAAGTCATATCAGCAGAAATACCCAACACAGGCCTATTGGCTGTCATTGGCTGCCCAGTGGATCTGGTGGTTTTCGTTCAATCTTTAATGCTTTCATATGTACTTGGCTTTGAGGAGTAAAACTTGTTTATATTTCATTATTTCTACAGCCTTAGTCAACCTAGATTTAATTATGTTAAGTACTAAAAAGATTTTTAAAAGTCCACAATACCCGAATGACTATCGAACAGTTAAAAGTTATTTTCGAATATTAAGCAAAAGTTGAAAGTTAAGTTGTAAAAGCAATTTTAAGCAGTTAATTTAATTTTCTGTTGTTTACTTTGGTGGAAAAAAGTTTTGATTTATTAATTTAAAAATTTGATTACACTGCTATTATTGTGTATTTATATATATTTCTAATTTGCATATATAATTCTATGCAATTTTTTGAGACAATGAATTATATTAAAAGCTACTCAGGTAATATAAATTGTTATTAGCTTTTAATTTTTACTAGAAAATTTTATTTAGTCATTTTTGACCCTGGTTTGAAAAAAGTGAGTAAGCTTTCTATTTGTTGTTGTTGTTGTTGTTTTTTAATGTGAAAGCTGAGATAGATATATATCACAAAGCTTATAGTCTGTGTATGATAATAAAATTTCACGGTAGAAAATTAGTATAAATCATCCATCCATAAAGCCCCCGAAAGAAGGTTATAATGAAAAAAGGTTGGAAAACACAAATGTAAGAGTTTAGGCTTTAGGTATTGGTTCCAGGTACAGAGAATGTATTAGGTAGTGAATTCTCAGGTCAGAATTAACAAAAGACTGTGTCAGATTCCAACCTTATCCTTATCCCAAGGCAGAGATAAGTTGGGAAAAAAGTCCCAATGAGTTCTAAGTAAAACAGTAAACAATAACAAAATTTTTAGATAAGCCCAATAATGGTGAGTAAAAACAGATTAAAGCCTTTATCAACACATTTGGCTTTATATTCTTTATGTGATGTCTCCAAAATGTATACATCTCAAGCCCTTTTCTATGTCCCAGGCTAATCTTAAAGACTTTGATGCCTCAGAGAAATTCAGACTTTGAGACTAAACTCTTGCTGTCCTTTCTTCTAATCCCTTCTTGCCTGACTTTCCAATCTCAGCATTTTGCACAGACATTCAATCAGTTGCTTGAGTCAGAGATTGGGTGCTTAAGTCATTTTTTATTCTTTTAGTTTAGTTTATTCTAGAATCAAATTCTTCAGCAGTATTTTTATTATCAAAATACTTTGTATCAAGCAGCAACACCTTTTTCCTGGATCCATAAAAGAACGAGTCTGGTCCCCATCTTTTCATTCTTACCTCCTTCCATTATTTCTCCATGAGCAGAGTTACCCAATTATAGTTCAATACAAATTCAAATTTACTCTTTAAAACTTTTTAGGTTTTTTTCCCTGATTGCAATTAAGACATACTCTACACCGAAAATTCCTTCATGGTTTTGTCCTTTTGATGTCTCCAAGGTCTTTTCTTGGAACTTTCTCCTTTGCAGCCCAAGCAGATGTAAGCTCACAGATTTTCAGTTCCTTTCCTAAGCCCAGTTCTTTGCTACTGTAGGCCTTTTGCACAGGTTGTTTGCAATGCCTGGAGTGCACTTTTCTTGCCACCCTTGTTATAGATGTATTAATTTTTGTCTTTGAAGTCACAGCCAGAAAATCATGTTTTTTACTGGAACTCTTCTAGACTGTTCTATTAACAGAAGTCCCCATCTCCATCCTCTTTTTCTTTCCTCTCTATTGACATCCAGTTAGTTTATTTGTTTTTTTTTTAATTTGCTTACTACAATATGTAATTTTTATTTTTTACTTATTTTCCATATAACACAAAGCTTTGCATTTCTTCCATCTAGCAATCAGCTTTCAGGGAGCTGTATTCTTTTGTTTACTTTGTATCATCAGGGCTCAATTCCAAATGTGTTGCCTAGTGGGAAACCTATAAATAATTATCAGAAATTGTCTTCTCCAGATGGCTGAAGTGGTCAAATAATCCTCTTTCTAGAACTTGTAAATAGAAGAGTTTGAAGGTTTAAGGCTTTCATAACTTAGGTGGTTGAAATTGATGGTTTTAAATCAAGGAGTTCTTGAAAATCTATTTAAAATTTATGAGGGCATCATGCATGATTGAGACAAAAAGTTGTAATGAACTCTCCAGTTTTTCTTTTCCCCAAATTCAAAGATGTGATGGAGATATTATACAAAGTGTTATGTAATAAATTGGCTTCATTAAAACAAAATATTTAAGACTTAGTTTGCATGTTACCAAGTAATGTGGATTATGGTAAAATGGACTTTTATGGATATCAAATCTAAATCTGTAGTGCTCTAAACTCAAATTTAGGATGCATGTTGTATATGATTAATGTGGAGCCTAGGACACTTTAATGATAGGTACTATTGTACTAGAACAACTGAAGGCAAAATCCACACAGAAGTTATTAGGAGATCTACACTTGACCAATGAAAGACAGTGGACAGAAGAGAAATGTGGCTTCAGCATGATGCTACATTAAGGATAATAAGGGCAAATGCTCCAAATAGCAGGTTTTGATTTGTAATCAAATTGTTTTTCACATAGACACAGGAAGTACTGATAGGGTTATATATTTAATCATTTTTACCTGGAACAATTTCAGGAGGCCGATTCATTCAAAACAAATACTGGAAAAATGTCCATGTTATTTTGGTATCTGTACTTTTATTATCTATCTTTATGATGCTATCATTAAATAGGAACTTTGGGATAATTTGTGTTCAAAAAAGACATTTTATACCAATATGAGAATGTTTGACATATTTAGAGAAAGTAATGTTACTATTTTTAGAATTCTCAATTGAAAAAAATCAGAAAAACTAGAAACTTTCCTTAAGCTTGAACATTTGTGTACTAATTCANAAATGAAAGACAGAGACCAGGCAGAAATATACATGAGGGTTTATTTGTTAGAGCTGACAAATAAAGGCCATTTCTCTGTAGCAGAGAGAGGCAAAACAGGTTGGGTTCCAGGACTTTTATGGGGCAGGCTCAGGAATCAGAGGCGGGCTGGTCCTAATGGGGGTGGTTAGAGGTTGGGTTGATATGAGGGAGTGGTGAGCCTTTCTCAGAAATGCTCTTGGGTGAGAAAGCAAAACTTTTTCCTTAAAATGGCAGCTCTTACTTAAGATGGCTGTCCAGATGCTAATCAAGGACCTTATAATCTGAATTCTTTATCACCTGGTTCTAAACAAAATGAAAACACCATCAGGTCTGACATTATCAACCTTTCATTATAGATGTTCCCGTTATTAGAAATGTACTCAACTATTCATCTCTAACTAATTTTTTTTTAAAAAAAACATAATTCAACTGTGACAATGATTTCAATAAAATAAGCTATTTTTAATAAATGCAGATTCACCCTGTTTTAGTCAGGGCTCTATAAACACACAGAACCAAGAGGAAAATATATCCTATGTTAGGATATAGGATAATATATCCTAGTGGTTCTGTGTACATGTGTATATATGTGTGTCTCCATATATAGATGGAGTGGGGAGGAGGAAAATAAGAATATGAGAAGAGATTAATTAGGGAAATTGACTCACTCTGTGATGGTGATTAAGAGGTCCCAAGACAGGCCATCTGTGAGCTAGAGATGACAGGCCATCAGTAGTGTGGCTTAGTCTGTGTTTAAAGGCCTCAGACCAAAAAAAAAAAAAAAATGATGATTCTTTGTCTGAGGCTGGAGTCTGGAGAGCCTGGTAAAGCCTACAGAACCTGCAGTTCTGATGTAAAGGACAAGAGAACAGCTTCCCTGCTTCATGAGAGAGAAGGCAAGAGTTTTCCCTTCCTCTGCCTTTTTTGTTCCATCTGAGTCCCTAGGAAATTTGATGGTACCTGCTCACACTGAGGGTAGATTTATTATCCCACTCTAATCATGTGTTACCTGGGTGATCTATGATGGCTGCCAGAGCGACCTTCAGGCAATCTCTAGCTTGATTATGATTCCATCTGCTTGCTAAAAGACACCCCCATCCTCAGTGCCATGACAGTGCTGATTGCCATGATGACCTGAGAGACCCATATAAGGGATGAAAATAGGTAGCACCCAAATCCCTGGAATATTTGCCCATTCCCAGAAAAGATATGACTATTATTCCCCTTCATTAGCCTATCCTTCCATCTCATTTAATATATATCACAGACTGTATACATTATATGATATGCGTGATATATATTATATGTATAATATATTAAATAATGTCATATCATATAATATGTATATCATGTATATTGCATAGGATATGTATTTTATAAGTATATATTTCTTCCCAAATATATGTTGGGTTGAGATGCTAATCTGTGTGCCTCTCTCCCTGCTTCTCCTGTTCTTCACTTGAAAAACCAGCCTCTATCTCAGAGCAAAGCTGTCCAAGGAAGGGACATGGCCTTTGTCCTTGGAAAAACCCACAGAGCACTCCTAGGCACATTCCCACCCTGCTAAGTTGTTTATCTACAGGAGAGATCTGCTGTGCCAGGTGTCCCTGACTCAGTCAGGCTAGGTGGGGATCCATAGCAGCCCCCTAGCAGCCACCAGTCAGCATGAGACAGGGAAATACCTGGGATGCCAGATAACCCTCCCAGTAGTTTATGGTAGTCGATAACCTGTTGGGAAACCATGTAGTTCAGCACGTACACCCCTCTTGGCTTAAACCAATCAGTTCAAACAAATACCCCTTTTGTACTGACCAATCACCCCTACCTAACTTGTTCCCGCCAGTGAATGTGCTAATCATGTTTTAGAGTTGTTGTTTGATTTTCCCGCGGCGTGAGGTGATTTGTTATGCTGTATGTGAAGTCCCTGCCCTTTTCAAAGAATGTATATAAGCTCTGCTCAAGCTGTTCTCGGGGCTCTTTGCTCTTTACCTCTTCAGGTAGGCTTGGAGCCCCAGCATGCTGGACCCCCAATAAACCCTTTGCTGTTGCATGAGACAGTCTCTTGGGGGTCTTTTCCTCTGACGTTCGCCCGACCTTTTCACACTAAGAATAAACCTTCCTTCATTGCTCAGGTCGAGTTTGTTCTTTATTGTTTCTGTGATTCCAAGAGGGAAAAGGGACTGGGGCCAAAAATTGGCAACAAATTTTACACACTCAGTCCACCAACTCACATTCAAATATTCCCTGGAAACTCTCTTAAACTCTCTTACGGGGGCAACCCAACCATTCTAATCAAACTCTAATGAAATGTCAAATCACCTTGGATTTCCCTTTCAGTGGAAGAAGGATGGGCTCAGTGCCTACTGAAGCATTGAGAATAAATAATGAATGATTTTGAGTTATCTGAGTATCCTTAATCCAGCCAAGTTCAAAACAAAAATCACTTATCACAAGTCCACCCATAGGAATCTCTTTAAATTCTATTTAATCTCCAAATAATGACAATAACAACAGCTCAGCCTATCATGCTACAACTGTCCTGTGTACAAATGAAAATGGTTGGGGAAGAAACAGAGTCTGGGGAGGGGCCTAGAACTCCCATGAGAACTCAGGGTTCACTTCTCAGAGAAGCCTTTGCCACCGTTTGACCCAGTTCCAGCTGTGGCTCAAATCACTAAGGCCAGTGTTCCTCATGTTCAAATAGTGAGCCTGAGCATAATGCACATGGTGCTGATTCTGCAATCATGCAGGAGGCAAGAGCTTCGCGGCATGGTTACCTCAACTTATAGTATAAAATATGATGCAGAGACATGCTACAGTTGGGAGTCACTGCAGTTTCCACTAGGACTATATCTAGGGAGGCCCTGAGGGTAAGACTATGCCTGAGACCCCAGAGTATAAGCAGTTGGGGAGCAGTTCCAGCTTGGAAGAGCCAAAGGCATGTGGCTCCAACACATGAGAGCTACAGTTTATAAAGGTATGGGGGTAGGGGGGTCACCAAGAGCTTTGTAGATACAAATTCCACCACAAAGAACACAGTTAACCATCAAGATTTCAGTATGCACTATTGGTTTTCCAGTTTCCTTGGGACCTGTTTCTCCTTCTTGCCCACTTCTTTTTGGAATGGGAGTGTCTATCCTATTCCTCTTATTTTCTTTTTAAAGTAAAAAAAAAAAAAACAAAGCAAAACAAAACAAACAACCAAAAAAAAAAAAACAAAGACAAAACAAACTATCATCATCTTGCATAGTCAATAAAATTATTCCTCTAGAAAGGTACCTATGAAAGGAGACAAACCACTTTTCCTGTGATCCATTCCTGTCTCCCTAAATATCAGGCTTCTCCTGAGGAGAAAAAGAAGGCAGATGGCCTGGTCCACAAAAATTGAGCTTCTAGGGAAATTTTGACCATACAAGTTTGCTTTGACATTTGATAGATCAAGAGTCCTTATGAAAAAATGATAAATTATATTCCTGATATAGGGTTTCTTAAGGTTAAAAAAACACTCACAATTAATGGCTATATGTTTAAGAACTCCCCCTCAAAAATCATAAAACTTTCTAGAGTATAAAAAGTAAATGTTTAATATAAACATTAACAACGATGTGTATTAATATGCCAACCTCACTTAAGACGTAATCTACAACACTGGGTGAGAAATAGACTGCTATAGGAATTAAGGGCTTCGTGACACATATAGGATATATCAAGTTTTTCTGCTTTGCCTGAGTTTCTCAATATTTAATATGTTTAGAATTATCAGGAAAGCTTGATATTTTATAAGATCTTTGATTTTGATTGAATGGTCTAGTCATTTATGTTAGCTAAGCTGACATGTTGAACCAGGCTATCTTTAAGACTCATGAAAAATATGATTAAGGCATTTTTTTTTTGGCAAGAAAAATGCAGGGACGAGAAAATAAGGTAAAAATCGGATGCTTGAATATTTTCCTACCCTTTCTTAGCATAAAGAAGGAAAAAATTTTGCCAAATTATAAAGAAAAATCCTGCCAATGAAATTAGGAGGAAATGGACACAGAACTGCAGGAAGGGCTGGGTAGATTGACAGGGTGTGGCATGCTGTGGAAAAGGCACCACAAGTTTTTATTCTTTGGCTCCTGCTGTAAATACTATTGGAAATGAAACCCTTCAAAGAGCAGGAGAAAATAGGAAAAGCTCTTGGAATGTATTCTCTAGATACTTTTCTTTTATGCCTGTGTGGTTGTATGATGCCATGCACTATTCATCACTAAGTAACACCAGTAAGGCACTATGTACCTGAAAGACATGGGTTACCTACAGAGAGCTGCAGGCTAAAACCATATGGCTAGAAATACTGGTGGTATTCTGTTAAAGATGTCATACATTTTCAGAGAAATGATGAAGTGTGGTGACTCATTATTGATATGAATTTTTACAATTAATAAGCATGGGAGGTCCTTGGTTTAAAAAAAAAACTGTGTGTCCTCAATGGAAATGGGTCCTTAACCATTAAATGAAGTCTTACTGGATTAAAATAGGTTTTAATCCAGTGACTAGTATCTTCATAAAGAAAGGGAGATTTGGTTACAAACACAAAGGGGAACAGGCCAGGTGAAGATGGAGGTGAAGATTGGAGTACATCCATAAAACAGTTCACACCAAAAATTGCCAGCAAGCACTTAAAGTTAAGGAAAGGAAGGAAAGTACCCTCATATAGGGCCAAAGAGAGAGAGAGTGTGAGCTTGCCAATATCTCCAGACTTTTAGCTGTACTGTTTTTAAGACTATAAAAGAAAAATTTCTCTTGTGATAATAAGAGAAAGCAACAGTATGGAAAATTTACAGCCCCCCAAACTAATACAGTGGCTATGTTATGGCGAGACTGCAATAAATTACCGAGTTGGTTTTAAAGTGGGAGATGAAAACTTTATTCACCAGTTGGTGGTTCAGAGCCACCAGCTGGCGGGCCAAGGGGCAGGCTACAAGTCTATACCCTTTGACCCCCTCCTAGGATTTGAGTACACCATTAATAGTCAAAACCATATTAATCATAAGTGGCTATTGTTATGATTTAAAACCATAAACTAACGTCACGAGATCTAAAATAGTAAGCATCAGGAGAGTGGGTCAAAATATCCCTAGTTTATTACAAGTTAAAGAATGGTTACTAATATCTAGACAATCAATCTCTGACAATGTACTTTGTTCAAGAAAAATGGAAACGACAAAGAACAATTTTACATTGTATAAGAATTGCCATTTTGTGTTGCCAAATATACTCTGCTAAGCAACTATTGATGGGTACAGAAGTAGGTGTTACCATGGGAGAAGCATTTCTTATATGACATGTAGTCTCAGGGTAAAATCGAGTCTGTTTGGTCATTGCCCATATAGCCTGGCCCATAACAGCTTCATTGCTAATTTTAGATCCTACTAAATAGAAGGAACCTTTTCCACTGAGCATTGATTTCTAAGTAGTTGCAAACTTCTGTAAGCAGGCATTTCTAGATGTTATTACAACAAATTTGCTTCAATGGTTTATGGCATGAGGGTGACAAAACTGTGAGAATGGTAACTGTTTCATCCATTTCCCCACCCACAAAAGGGATACTCCTTCTAAAGCAAAGCAGTTAGAATGCCTTCATGTACAGATGACACTACCCAGCAGTCATGATTGGAAAGACATCTAATTGAATTCCACTAATATAGATGATGTTAGATGCATGATTTGGGATCTGTTGAATCTTGGGTTCTTTAACTATCTAGTTTTTAGGAAACCAAGAGAATGTTCAGGAGAAAGTGAACATCTGACTCTGTTACTATGCTGACTGTAGATAACTGTTAAAAAATAATGTACCTACATTTACAGCATACAGCACCATGAAAATCTCAATCTAGTTGTCATAGTCTAGATAAATTAAAATGCTATTATGAAAATTATAATTTAGATAAAAGTGCTTGGATTGGGGATGAATTTGTCCTCTGATAGAGTCATAAATCTTGAAAAATTGTCTTAGAAAGAAAGACCACCCAAATTGAGGAATCTTGGGCTTTTTGCAATGGTTTGGGTGAAGCAGTCTAAGGTTTGCATGAAAATGTTCATAGAATTTTTGGATAAAGATACTCAATAAATAGAAGTGGTTTTCAACTGGGAGATATTTGGCAGTTCTGAATACTTCATTTAACATTTTCTGGAGACTTTTTTGTTTGTCACAGTTGTAAAGTTGCTACCGACAATAATTTGGTAGAGTTTAGGCATACTGCTAAACCAACCTATAATGCACAGGATGGTTCCCCATAAGAAAAGATTATCTACCCCAAAATGTCAATAGTGCTGACACTGAGAAAACATGATATTTAGTAATCTTCACTGAGTACATGGTTGGTTCTCTAAAAGACCTAAATGTGAAACTGGAAGAATATGAAATACGATAGTGGAGGTATTCAAGAGAAGAGTGAAGTTATGAATTAGAAAGTTGACCAGAGAGTTCATCTGATTTTTTTGAGTGCATAATTTAGTGCATGTTGCCTTTTCATTCTTCACAGGAGTTAGCAATTGAGTTTCTCTCTCTCAGGTTTTAATGGTCTCATCTATTAATATGGACTAGAGTGCACATGTCTCACATGGAAAGGAAAACCATGGGGAGCCAATGTCTTCCTTCTCTCTGCTTTGTGCCTCCTTCTGGTTTATGTCTTTGAAACTCCTAGTAAAGCTTGATATTGGTCAGAGCTTTAATGTGTCTAATTCTGATTTGCTTATATGATCCTTGACATTAGTTTGGCAACCATTATTATTTATTGAGTAGTCATAGAGACAATTATCAAGATGTTGGTTCTTTATCAATATGAGACAAAAATAAATTATCATTAGAGATGGAGGTGGCAATGCATGCTTATCTTTCTAAAAGAAATTTTGAATAATTTAAAAGCAAATATTTAATTGCATGTTAATGTACAGTAAGCACTGGAGAAAAATTCATGTTTTTCAGTACTAAATATCTTTCATCTAATTTTGATGTGATACTTTGTATAATACATAGTGCCCTCATTCTTTTGGATCCTTTGGGTCATTAAAAATAAAATGTATTCCAAAATATCAATAGACCATTATAAAACAAAATAGATCCCAAATTGTAAATCCAATTCTGAATCTATCTGTAGTTTGTGCGTGTTATTTTTGTTTAGAAGATCAGTGCTGCTACTTACCTTTCATAACTCCTGTCTTTTTGGTGAGACTTTATCTTTCCACTCTTGTTACTGAATAATGGTTAGGGATGAGAGTTTTGGGACAGCATCCTTATGTGTATCCTGCCTACAACAATTTTTTGGCTTTCATGGCTTTGCATTTAGCCTTCCCATTGGTGAATTGAATAGAGTTTAGGTTCTTTTGTTTTTTATTGTCTTGTTTTTTATTCAGAGAGAAAAAATTGTCTTGTGAGATGGAAAATAATTACCAATTTTACTATGTTCAAGAAAACCTTATGTAAAGTAAAACTTTAGAAGCTCATATAAATATTGGGTTGTATGGAATTTTTGCAAGATTGTTAAAAGTAGAATTATTTTCAGTAATTACTTGTGGCATATAATTTTAATAAGATTTTAAATTTGTATAGTGGATAATTAAGATTTAATTAAAGACTTAATTTCATTAGTACTAATAGTATAAATTTGATTTATGCATTCAAAAGATAGATTGAATTTAAAGCATTGAATTCCTTTCACATACATTTGATTAGAATTTAAAGTGATAACAATTTTTTTTTTGCTTTTTAAAATTTTGTTCTAATTAGTTGTACATGAAAGTGGAAGACAGTTTGACATATTGTACACAAATGAAAGCAGAACAACTTCTCATTCCTCTGTATATGGCATAGAATCACACCAGTAGTGTAACCATACATGTATAAATGGTAATAATGTCTGTCTCATTCTACCATCCTTCCCATACCCACAGTCTCTCCCCTCCCTCACTCCACTATGCACATTCCAAAGTTCCTTCATTCTTCCCTACTCCCCTTACCCCTCACTGTGAATCAACATCCCTTTATCAGAGAAGACATTCAGCCTTTGGTTTTTTGAGATTGGCTTATTTCACTTAGCATGATATTCTCTAGTTCCATTGATTTACCTTCAAATGCCATAATTTCATTATTATTTGTGGCTGAGTAATATTCCATTGTGTATATGTACCACATTTTCTTTATTCACTCATCTGTTGAAGGGCATCTAGGTTGGTTCCATAGTTTAGCTGTTACGAGTTGAGCTGCTACAAACATTGATGTGGGTACATCACTGTAATATGCTGATTTTAAGTCCTTTGGATGTACACTGAGGAGTGGGATAGCTGGGTCAAATGGTAGTTCCATTCCAAGTTTTCTGAGGAATCTCCATACTGCTTTCAGAGTGGTTGCGCCAATTTGCAGTCCCATCAGCAATGTATGAGTGTCCCTTTTCCCCCATATCGTCACCAACACTTCTTTTCACTCTTATAAAATACTGGAGGTAATCAACTTAAAAATAGGAAAGTTTTCTTTTGACTCTCACTTCATGGTTGGTTGTCTGCATTGCTTTTTGGAATGAGTGAAGAGGTATGTTATGGAATATGATGACAGAGGAAGCTGCTCACTTCAGAGTAGCCAGGACACAAAGAAAGAGAGAAGGGGCTGGGGTCCCAGTGTTCCCTTCAAGGCATGCCCCTTGATGTATCTTCCAGTGATGTATCTTCTTCCTACTAGGTTCATCTCTTAAAGCTTGCATCCACCTACTAAGAGTACCACAGGCTGGTGACCAAGCCTTGCACTATGGACCTTTGAGGATTCATTATACAAACCATAGTAGTTGCATATTATTCTTTTTGGCTCATTAAAAAACTGCTAGTACTACATTCTTGCTGAACATTACAAAATGGTTTTCCTTGAAGGAGGGGTCCCTCCAATAAAACACATCATCAAAGGCAACATGGCCTATAAACTGGGGTTTTTATTTTGATACTAAGGAATGAACCCAGGGGTGCTTTACCACTCAAACCTCAGTCTTTTTATTTTTTTATTTTGGGTCAGGGTCTCACCAAGTTGGTTAGGACCTCACTAAGTTGCTGAGGCTGGCCTTGAACTCCCGCCTCATCCTCTTGAGTCACTGGGATTACAGGTATAAACCTAGTTTATAAGCATTTTTTTTTTCCCCAACAAGACTCTTTATTTAAAGTCAGAGAATAAGTATATGAAAGTGAATCTTCCACTATGTAGTTATTTTACGCTTACTTTGACCCATGATTAGTTTGAATTAAGTATTGCATAGCTTGTCTTAATTTTATGTTGAAAAATCTAAATGCAAAATGGACATGTTTTGTAAAACCAGTCACACAGATAAAGATTCCTCAGATTCATACAAGTATATACTCTCTGCCTGACTCTATTTTACATATATACAAGTATATACTTTCCTGACTCTATTTTACTGTGATCAAAATCTAAAGGGCAAAGAGATATTTATCTTTTAAAAAAATGAAATGAAAACAAAATGATGAATTCAAATAACAGTTGGTTTCAGAGAAAGGAAGATCAAAAAATGGAGAAGATTGTGGCAAAAAACCAAACAAGCATGTTTTGTTTCCAAAGGGGGAGTTTACCATTGAGTTTATAAAAAAGAGTTCATTGCAAATATTTACTTTATAGAATCTGTAAACTAATAAAATTATTTTTTCTTTACCATTAGATCATTTCTCTATCATTTTCTGCTTAGCTTAGACTTGGGAAACTGACATCAGTGAATTGGGCCTACCGAGACCCCCTTCTCTCTGGTTCTAGTTGGGTTAGGCAACCAGAAAGCTGCTTTGTGGAGGAAAGACAGAGTAGTTATTTCTCCCTCCTTTCTTCCATGCTTTGGCAGTGACTGTATTTTTTGAGTGTCTATCTCCTGCACCCACAGTATTTGCTGGTATTATGGTTAGAACTGAAATATTCTTCAAAGGCTAACTTATTGAATAGTTGGTGCCTAAGATATCAATAGTCAGAGCTGGGGCCTTGGAAAGCAAGTTGGATCATGAGGATTAATCCGTTTATGAATTTATAGTTTAATGAACAATTGGGAGATAGTGGGAACTTAGCAGGTAAGGTCTACTGGGAGAGAGTGGACCCTTGGGTTGATAACCTTGAAGGCTATATCTGATCCTTGACCTCTCTTTTGTTCTCTTCCTTTCCTGCCTTGCTACTAAGGGGTGAGTATTGTCCTTGGTCACACACTTCCACAACCATGATATTCTTCCTCATCTCAGGCACAAAGCAATGGATCCAACAGCCCATGAACTGAAACTTCTGAAACTATGAGCCAAAATAAATATTTCCTTATTTAAGTTTATTTCTCTCAAGTATTTTGTCATAGCAAAAAAAGCTTACTAACACAGTTGATATCTGGTGACTTCCTTCCCCATTCCCATTGGTGCTACTTTTTGAAAGTAGTAAAAGGATCCATTCAGCAAGTACAGTTTAAAGCATGGTTTCTTTTCTCAATATTGAGTTTCTGAGCTTAACCCATATTGTTAAATACAATTGAACTCATTCATTCTCATTCAGCTTGTAATAATGGACAAATTATTGTTTTTTTGTTGTTGTTCTGTGTTGCTTTTTGGCACCAGGGATTGAACCAGGGGCACTCAGCCACTGAGCTAAATCCCTAGCCCATATATATATATATATATATATATATATATATATATTATTTAGGGACAGAGTCTCATTAAGTTGCTTAGGGCTTAGCTAAATTGCTGAGGCTCTCTTTGAACCTGTGATCCTTCTGCCTCAGCCTCCCGAGCCACTGGGATTACAGGCATGTAACACCATACCTGGCAAGTTATCTTTTTGTTAAAATGTACTTGTCAGTTGCTCCCAGTTTGGTGCTATTGTGAATAAAACAGCTATGAATATTCCATGCTTATGTTTTTGTGAATACATATTCTTTTATTACTTGGGTATAAACATGGGATATAACAGTTGGGAAATGGGACAGATTTATATTTAACTTAAGGAGATAAGGATAAAATGTTCTCCAAACTGATTTATTCTTTCAGCAAAGGAATTAAAATGCCATTTACTCTACGGTCTAACCAATATTTGGAAGTCAGTCTTTATAATTAAGCTCTCCTGTGTGTGAGGTTGATAAAAATCTAATGTTTAAAGATCATCCAGAAAACATCTAGAGTCAAAAAATGATACTTGCTAACTTGCTAAAGAAGAGGAGATGGTGTACAATGCAGGGTTTTATGTTGTTTCAGTAAGGATAGCATGACCTTATTGTAGAGGTCATAAGTGATTTTTGAGAAAGGTTAAGGAAAGGAGTTCTTTTTTTGTTTGGGATTATTAAAAAATGATAGCAAATGAGTGACTGTATGTTTTAATAATTTCTAAGAAAGAAAGTAAGATGCAAAATCAAAGCTAGAATTGTCAGAGGTAGAGGCAGCGCTTAGCTATTTGGTAAGGAGAGAATATTTAGTCATTGTCAAAACTGCCTTATATCCTTGTACTTAGTTTTCTTCCATTATGGTCATGCACTAATGCCATCAGATGTTTCTATGAACTCATTTATGTTCAGCAGGGAACACCATAAACTGCTGCTATTTGCCAAATCAGCTACCAGTTGTCAGCTGTCAGGGCTGTTTTGTCATTTTTTTTTTTGTCATTTTTTTTACCATGTTGGCCAAGATAGATAAAGTCAGGCTCCATGATAATCTGTGGTGTTCAAAAATACCATTGCCAAAACCCTACTGACCAGCAGGTTGTTTAGAAGATATTGTTAGTATTTGGAGTTAGTCTCTCTTGCCACTTTTCATTTCAGAGTGAATTGTTGATTCATCTGATATTGTTATAACTAGGAACAATCATTTAAAATTCTGGACAGGATTTATTAATAAATTTCCAAATAGGGAAGAATCAGAAATAAATGATTTTTAGTTTTTACAACATGTTATAAAGATTACCTTGAATGTTCTAGAGATTCAGTTGTATGAGTCTTTTTCCATATCAACTTGTGACAAGGAAAAGCCTAGAAAAGGGGAAAAAATTTCTAAGCACATGGAAAAATTGATGGTTGGTAAATGATCTGATGAAAAGGCAAGGCTTTAAAAAATTTTACAATAACAGTTATAGGGAAATGCATATGTATAAAAATAAAATATTCAACCCATCTCTTTTATTCTTTTTAAACTACTCTGCTTAACTGAGGACAATTATTTCAGGTATTTGGGAACAGATTGTGAATTGAAATATGTAATGTGGTACAATAAGCTTAAAAATTTCCCGTTTCTGAACTTTGCAAAGAACTAAGTCAAAATTATCCAAGGTATTCAAGAGTCATATATGAGGCATATGCTATTTCTTAAAAGAAGATAAACAGTAATGAGATTTTCCTTTTCTGAAGGAGGGGGATGAGAGTTGTTGGGTTTAGAATGTTGCAACAATAACATAAAATAATGTTTTTAAAAAAATTTTTAGTTGTTGATATACCTTTTATTTATTGATATGTGGTGCTGAGAATTGAAACCAGTGCCTCACACATGCCAGGCAAGTACACTACCACTGAGCCATAGCCCCAGCACTTGCATTTTATTTTTGATTAGTTAACTTATGACATTTTATTTTGAGTTAATGTTAGATTTACTTGCAGATGAAAAAATACTGAGAAAATTCCATATACACTGTACTAAGTTTCCTCCATGGTACCTAATTGTATAAATAGAGTATAATATTACAGTCAGGAAATAGGTATTGGTACAGTCCATTGACTTTAGATTACATCAATTTTGTCTGCACTTATTAGTGTGTGCATGTATGTATTTAGATCTACACAATTTTATCATGTGTGTAGATTTATGTTACCACCATAGCCACAGTCAATACACAGAAGAGCAGTATCATTAAAAGAATCCCTTGTTCTACCATTTTATAGTCACAATCACTTCCTTGCTGAACTTTTTCCTTGTTGCAGCTAAAACTATGAAGTATAGAGCCTTGTATTTTTTTCACTTAGCATAATTATTTGTGATAAATCCAAGGTGTTGCATATATCTATGTTTTTTTTTTAATTGCTGAGTACCATTCTATTGTATGTATATACCATAGTCTGAAGGATATTTGAATTTTTTGAGTATTTTATGGACATGACTATTGATATCCAAGTGTTTGTATAAACATATATTTTTAATTTTTTTTGGCGGGGGGTAAATACTCAAGAGTACAATTGCTAGGTCATATAGACAGTATGTGTTTAGTTCCATAGGACACTGCCATATTTTCCAGAGTATGTACATTCTCACCAGAAACTTGTGAATGAGTTCATTAGGATTTGCTACTAACATGCCTTTTTTTTTTCCTGTAGCCATTCTGATAGTTTTAGATTAAATTATTTATAGTTTTAATCTGAATTTCCCTTATGCTAAGGATGCTGAACTTTCCATCTGGTTATCTTATTTTTCAATAATATTCAATAGATATTTATCTAATAAAAATTTGTCACTGGCACTACTATATACCAAAATATAAATATTTTTTTAAAATCAGTTAAAAAACATTAAATGTTTTGCTTTTATTTTCATCCTGAAATTTAACAAACAGGGTCATTTTTGAAATTTGTAGTTGAATTATTTAATATTTGAATTCTTGCTCTAAGCAAGATGATGTTATAGAGGTTTTTTCCTAGTAGTTATGATGGGATAGTTAATTTTCTTGTGACCTTCTTTTGAAATTATCAGTATAACCTTAAATATTAAAATTTTTAGAATTATACCAATAGACCATTTAACTTAGCTCTATTTTACTTTACAATTTCTTGGTCCCACTAAAAGATTGACAGATTTGTAGACATCAGGCAAGATGAAAGAATGTGTGCCAAAATAATCTGAAAATTTCACTAAAATTTTCCCTTTCCTGAGTGTTGTCACATTCTTAGTAAATCCACATAGATTCAGATATAAACAGTGTTAAAGTTTATTTTTGGGGGGCTGGGAATGTGGCTCAAGTGGTAGCGCGCTGGGTTCAATTCTCAGCACCACATAGAAATAAAGATATTGTGTCCACCTAAAACTAAAAAATAAATGTTAAAAAAGTTTATTTTCAACCAGAACCTTCTCTACATGGTAGTGTCCTAAAATACATTGACGTAAGACTAACAGACCAGGAAGAGAAGGTATGAAAGGAAGGAGATAGTTAAATAAGAAAAGTATGCTATGTTTGGGGAAGGTGTGCCCAAAGGATCATGTGCTTAATTAAGTCTTGGTCCCTATTCCTTGGCAATTTTTGGAGATGGTACAAAAATTAAGGGGCAGATCCTCTGGGAGGTCTTCCAGCATTTGAGGTATGACCATGAAGGAGATAGTGGGACTGTCAGTTCTTCCTTTTTCCTCTGGTTTTTGCCTCCTATCCATAAGGTGAATAGTTTTGCCCTGTGGTGCTGCCATAATGTGTTCCTTTACCAAAGATCCAAAAGTAATAAGGCCAACCAATGAATTGGATGTATTGAAACCTATTAGCCAAATTAAAATTTCTCTAAATAAATTCCTTTTGCAGGTATTTGTTATAGTAATGTAAAGCTAGCTAACACAATGCTGAAACAGAACTTTAAGTATAGCAATGTAGTTGGACAAAGTTAGTAGACTGTCCTATGAATAATAATAAGATCAAGTTGTTTCATACTGTTGTCCAAGACTTCTCTATTATTAATTTTCTGTTTACTTGTCCAACATATTTTGAGAGGGAATTTTTGAAAAAAATAATGCTTTGTCTTTTCAGTTCTATAATTTTTTGCTTTGTGTTTCAGAAGTCAATTGTTGATTCTTGATATATGGATTCATTTATAATCATAAAATTTATTTCTTCTTTTGATAGGAATTACATTAAATATGTATAATACTATTAGTAAACTGATTAGTTTAACAATATTAATTCTGCCTATCCATGAACATGGTAGATCTTTCCATCTTTTAGTGTCTTCTTAAATTTCTTTCTTTGGTGTTCTATAGTTTTCATTATAGAAGTCTTTCTTTCCCTAGGTTAAATTTATTTCCATGTATTATATTTTATTTTTTGAGATTGTTATAAATGGAATGGTTTTTCTGACTTCTTTCTCATCAAGTTCATTATTGGTGTATGGAAAAGCTACCTAGTTTTGTATGTTGAGTTGGTATCCTGAAGACAATGTTTGCCATGTGTTTTCTTCCTTTGTTATCCAACCCAGGTTCAAGAAGCTCATTTCATGGAAAACAAACACACAACAATGTTTGAAAAACAAGTGTTGGGGGAAAAGAAAGGCATTATTCAGTGGCCAAAGAAGAAAGAAGAAAGATCTTTGATCAAAAATTTGCTTTTTCATTTCAAGTGGTTGAGGGGTTATATTAATAGAATAGGTATAATATGAAAGAGAAATAGCTAATAAGGGGTAACATTCTCAATTTTCCTGAGGAGAGGTAGAAAACTTCCAGATATTCATGTACCACCACTTTTATCTCTTTTCAAGCTCTGGCATTTGTGGTCATGGTGTCTGGTAAAAAGTTCTAGTCTTGACAGGACAAAGAAGAGACTAGGGAAGTCTAGGTCAAGTTAACCTTATATTATAGTTGATAAAAATGTTTCTCAAATGATAAACATGTCACCATGCAAAGCTGAGTAGAATGTAGCCAAAGTTTAAGGCAACAAAGGAAACAGACACAACATGGAGAGATGCCAAGCATTTTCATCCTATTCCAGTTACCTGTTTGACATTTGCAAGCCCACATGAAGAGTCAGTGTTTTCAGCAAAAACAATCGTATCCTAAAGAGAACTCAGGCAACAGTTATCATAATTACCCATGCATCACAAGTATTATCTACAGCAAAACTATCAGGAGACTAATAACATATTGCCCAGCTTTGTGAGTTCCCTGATCAGTGATTTTTAAGTCAAGTAAGAACAATTGAAGCTACTAGGTTTACTTAGGTTTTTCCCTGGTAACACCTTCACTTTTCTAAAACCTGCTGCTGCCTCTACCAGAATCCTCAGCCCCCTATTCATTTCTTAGGTTAGAAACTATATATATATTTTAACAATCTGACTCTTCTTTGAGTCTCATATTTTAAGTGATTTCCATGCACTTGCATGTAATAAATATTTGTATATTCTTTTAACTTTTAATGTGTCTATTCTCAGTTTACTTCATAGACTCAAATATCAAACCTTTGGGAGTTGAAAGGAATATTCTCTTCACACCTAAACAGACTTCATCAATATTTCATTCAACTATGTATTTTAGTGAACCTTATGAATTTTCCTAAGAACTAATTGTTCAAATTCTATAAATATTTATTTGCATTTTCAAACATACATCTATCTTACATTAAATCAAGTTTAATATCCTTTTGTATGTTTATGAGTCATTTTATTTCTTTCATTTTTTGTAAACCATCTGTAACTTTTGGCAACATTTCTCTTAATTTTGAATATTTTATTTATATCAGCTCTTTGTATCTCAAAAAAGTATCCCTGGACTATGGTATTAGAAATATTTTAATATTTAATGTAAAAATATCAAATGTTATAATGCAAATATAAAATGTTTTATGTAAAGATAAAACTTACATAATATAAAAATAGGTTTTTGATATTAATTGCTATTTTAGACTATTCTTTGTTTGTTAATATTTAAAATATATCTATAATTAATGTAGGAAAAAAATGGAGGCAAATTCAAATATTTTAAGGCAAGGTACTGGGGAATGATAACTCAAAACTCAGAAATATATCTTGTGATAAATGGCTTTGGGATCAGACTATGTTTCAATTTTCCCTAAATTACCTTTGTGACTTTGGGCAATTTACTGAACTTTCCTTGCTTTGGTTTCTTCATCTATAAAATGAGAATACAATTGCGCAAACTCAAGGGGAAATCACTTAGGACTGCATTCACCACATTGCAAATGATGGTTAGCTATTTATGAATGCTAAGGTAAGAACCCTCTTGTACAGAAAAGCTTTGCTTAGGAGAAGATGTGGGAGGAATTAAGCCTTCCTTTTAAAAATTCTCAAAACATTGTTCAGTAAACATTTTTCAGGAGATTATTGACTTTAAATTGAGTCAAGGCTGCAAAAATACTTGGTACAAAGGGTATTTTAAAATTCAATTGGACCATTGTGTGATCTAATTTAAATTACCTGGCTCTTGTACCTCAGGGGTTTATTAGCATGGAAGAGAGCCTTATTATCATCAGTATCATTTTGTATTGGCATTGGCTGTGTCTGAATAGTCATTCTATTCTAGTGAAATAAAGAAAAACTTTTGAAGATCTCATTCTAATTTGGGGCTATTGAGAACTTATTCAAAAGTCATTTGGTTATTCTTTATAATACTTTTTTATAATCAAAACCTTGAAAATTAATTTTGGCCACTATATGGTATAAACATTAAATAGCATGTAATACATTTTATTTTACTTTGGATGGCTTTTTTATTTACAATTATGGATTGCAAAGAATGATATTTATCAAACTAAATGTCAGATGAATCACAAAGATTGGTCAGTGCTATTATTAATTTATGAATCATTCAACTTTTTTATAGTGTTACTTAATATTTTCACATGCAGTATTAGAAAATATTTTAAAACAAGAATAAGAACTATTCTTGGTAACACTTTTGATTATTGGTTGGTGTTCCTAACTCTGCCTAGGATGGGGAAGAAAGGTAATCCTGTTTCCCCTGAGATTAGGGAGGAGATTAGGTACTACTGTTACGTTATTTCAGCCATAAGGTAACTTCTTTTTATTGTGAGAAACACTGGCAATTATATATTTGGTAGCCTACTATCGTCTTCTTGTTCCCTGCATATTTTACTTATTCATTTAAAATCATTCATTGTTTTTATCTATTATTTCAGATAATATGAAAGGTTACAAAGATTTTTTTTACTAAGTATAATCCATGTCTGTTTTTCTACATAAGACTAATTCTCTCAAGGATACTTTTCATTATTGGTTGCAGCTTGTAACCTCTGGTCTGTATCTTCATCAATGTGGACCTATAGAAAATAACACTGAGGGATAGATATGGGGTGGTGTTGCTGATGAATTTAGGTTAGAAATAACTCTTTGGTTTTAACTGTCACTTCATTCCACAAAACCTCAGCATAGTAAAGTTATTTTTCATAGTTTTGGGAAAAAGACAAAATGGTATTATAGGGGTACTGACATGAGCTCCTAGATTATGTGGACAAGGCCAGAAGTATACAGTCAACTGTAGTCTCCTTGATCATTATCTCAGGATTCCTTAAGCAGGGCCTTGTAGGAAGAGATGAGTTGCTACTTCCTGGTGGTAGCTACACTCATGGAAAGATGTTTATCCATCAGACATGTTACTAGAATCCAAGGTGACTGACTCAGAGTAAAGGAGACAGATGGAAAATAGAGGCAGAGAAGCCAAGTTATTCATATTTGCAAGCTCAAGTGAAGGGTTGGTGTTTTTAGCAAAAGGAGCCTCAATATACAATTGCATAAAAGTATGTAAAATTACCAAATATAGTGTATTAAAGGAAAGGAACTTGTAGTTAAAATCTTCCCACAAATAAATTTCCAGGTCCAGATTTCTGTGTTGGTTATTTCTACCAAATATTTAAGAGATTAACATACTTGTTTAATACAAACTTTTCCAGAACATAGTGTAGAATAGAATAGTTTTAAACTCATTCTTTGATGCTACCATCTCCCTAATACCAAACACTGAGAGAACTACAGATACACACATACACACACACTCTCTCTCTCTTTCTCTCTCTCTCTCTCTCTCTCTCTCTCTCTCTCTCTCTCAAAAACTTAAGCTAAAATTTTCAGACAAAATTTTAACAAATTGATTCCAACAACATACAAAAATTGAATGAAAAAAATAAAAATCATAACAAAATTGGCTTATTAGAACTCTTTGGTCAGCAATAAAATATTGCATTCAATTATGTAATTCATCATGGTATTAGTTCAAAGAGAAAACTCATATGCTCATCCCAGTAGGTTCATAGAAAATATTTAATGCAATTTAACATATATATATTCATGGGGAAAACTCTCAGCAAAGTAGAAATGAAAGGAGACATAATGTGATAAAGGGTTTCTACTTAAAACTACAGATTGTGTCATACTTAGGTGAAAAGCTAAATGCTTTCTCTCCAAAGTTGGGAACAGGACAACATATTTGTTCTCTTATTGGAGTTTTTATTAAATTTTATTTCTGTATGCATCTAATAACAAATTGGAAATTTAATTGAAAACATGTTATCAATATCATGTTATTACATTGTTGCTATATTAATGTCAAAAAGTATGAAACATTTAAGGATAAATTTGAGAAAAGATGTTGAGACCTATACACTGAATTCTACATCGATATTATCTACAGAAATTAAATACTAAGTAAGTATATAGAAATGTATACCATACTTATAGTTTGGAAAATGTAGTAATTTTAAGATGCACATTTTCCCCAAATTAATATGAAAAATAAAAATAAACACATTCCCAATAAAAATCCAAGCAGATTTTTGGTAAATGTTAACAAAATGACTCTAAAATTTACATAGAATGCAAAGCATCAAAAATAGCCAAAATGTTTAAAATATAATAATAAATTTTGGGACTTACACATTGGACTTCAAGACATAGAATAAACCTGTTGTAGTTAAGACAGGATAATATTGACAAAGATAGATAATTGGATCAATAAAGTAATATATACTATAAAAGGAAACACACACACAAATATATATATGGCTAATTGACTTGGGGTAAAGATAAAATCACTAAATAAATGTTCTGGAAAAATTTATTGCCATTAAAAAAATCCCTTCAATCTTTTCCTTAAACCACAAAAATTAACTTGACATAAATATAGACCTAAATCTAAACTTAAAACTATAAACTTCTTGAAGAAAACATGAAAAAAATCAGTAATATTTTGTTTGAAAGGTATTTTTTTTAAAAGACAACAAAAACATAAATCAATAAACTGGACTTCAATAGAATCATAAATATTTGCTCTAAAAAAGTCTCTGCTAAGAATAAAAAATACCAAGAAACACACTGGAGGAAATATTTTCAAAATATATATTTGATCAATAATTTATACCTAGATTATGTAAAGTACTCTTATGATGCAGCAATAAGTTCACAAACAGCTTAATTTAAGAGTGAGTAGAAGAGTCAAATATTAAACTTAAGAAGACATGTGAGTGGCAATAAATACATAAATAGTTGCTTTGCATTATTGATTTTTAGAAAAATTCACATTAATACAATAATTTATATTACTAAATGTTCACTGGAAAGACTAAATTTAAAAAGACTATTTTTTTTTTCAAATTGACTAATTAACCCCCAGGTTAGTTATGATATAAGATTCCAATGCCACCGTCATGTGCAGGGACTAAGAAAGTAAATTATACAATTCTTTTTTAAAAACAATTTTTCCCCTAAAATTTTATACAAATTCTTACTATATGACACAGTAAACCAATCCTAGACCTTTAAGAGAAAGAAAACGTATTTCTAACAAAGACTTGAATCTAAGTGTTTTCAATAACTTTATTTGCAATACTGAAACCTGTAATTAACCAAAAATGCCCATTGAGAAGTGATAGATGAACAATTTCTACTACAACTAGATAATGTAATGCCACCCAATGATTAGAAAAATATTGATACATGTAGAAACATAAATGGGTCTTGAAATAAAGTGAGTGAAAAAAAGCCATAAAATTTTTAAAACTTTATATGCTGTTGTTGCCGAAAGCTCAGTCCTTGTCCCTGTTGCCAATCCAATAATAAGGACACAATTTTGAGACAAAGGAAAAAGAAGGTTTATTGCTTTGCTAGCACAGGAGAAGCACAGGGGACTACTGTCCCAGAGGCTGCGATTCTGCCCATCAGCAGAAACAGGGGGCTTTAAAAAAAAAATCTTTATTTTGTTTATTTTTATGTAATGCGGTGAATAGAACCCACTGCCTCACATGGGGAGGCAAGGGCTCTACCACTGAGCTATAACCCCAGCCCCCAAACAGGGGATTTTTAAAAGAGGTGATTCAAAGGATACATTCCAGGTGTTCTCTGTGGGAGTTTGTAATTCACTTGTTAATTTGGGAGGTAGTAATTTCTGAGAGCTTTAGTAACATCCTCAAAATCTGGATTACTTGGTTTCTATCTATGTATTCAGATAACTCTGCCTAGGATGGGGAAAACAGGTGATTCTGTTTCCCCATGAGGGAGAGGGAGAGATTAGGGAGGCACAAGGAGAGAAGAAGAGAAAAAATCATGTCCATTTTAAAAATTCGTGGCAGTGGCAGAGCAGCAAGTGTACCACTGTTACACTGTGATTCCAACCATGTAAAATTCTGAAAAATCTATAATAATTTATAGTCAGAAAGAGGCTAGTCCTTTTGCTAGGTCCTGGGGTTTAAGAAAAATATTTTGAAATATTGTGCCCGATAAGAACATATTTATATGTCTAAGATTTGGGGCCACACTGTTCCAGTTTTATTAAGAAAATAAAAATAAATAAATAAATAAAAATTTTAAAGCCAGCCCTCAAAGCAAGACTGAGGGCATATGCATGACTAAGGGCCAGAAAACTTTTGAGTGTGATGGAAATATTTGTCATCATGATTGTGGTGGTGGATTAAACGGTATATATTTACTTGTCAAACACAGAATTGAAACTTAAAATATATACAGTTATTATTACATGTCAGTTATTTCAAACTAAACTTGCTCAATTTATGTTAGCATTTTGTTTTGTGTTATGATGTATTCTTGGGACAACATACAGAGAATACATTATCATCATGTTACTCTTTCTACCCATAAACAGGACGTATCTCTTGATTTATTTAGGTTTCCTTAATATTTTCAAGAAAACTCTTTATATAGTATATTTTCATATGGATGTAAACATATTTGAGTAGACTTATTTTTGGATATTATATCATTTAGAATGAAGGTTAAACTGTGATGCCAAAGAGACCAACACAAGTGATGTAAAATACAATCATTTTTTCTTGTAGTCTGTGGGGTAGGTCATTCATCAGGAAAGTATACTGAGCTGCTTACCTTCCATGGAGGCTAGATTAGTAATTCAAAAGTTATATATTTTGGTAAATGGGTTTATGATTGATTGAAGTAGCTCCCTCAAATAGTTAATAGTCTTCTGGGATATTGTTCTTCTCATAGATCTTTACCTAGCTTTTTTTTTTTTTTTTTTTTTTGGCTTTTGTGCTTCACCTGTAGCAGTTGACCGTGTTTTCCTGTGGAGTGATATATTGGAAACGGTTAATTTAGCAGGACTGAGCTGCTCAAATCCTGTCCATTCCCAAGAAAGGATTACATTTGCCAACTCCTGAGAGATGAATTCTGTCTTTGAAATATTCTGCCTGATAAGAATATTTTTATATGTCTGAGATTTGGGGCCACACTGTTCCAGTTTTATCAGATAATTTATGCAAATGATGTTATTTATGGTGAACACCTGTTTCTCTATGCCAATGGCCTTAGGCAACTTTGTGGCACTTTGATCAGATATTTTTTGTTAACAATGTATTTTGTGGTGAGCTCCTGCTTTTGCTCTGAGTCCACTGAAGTTAGCCACACATGTGCTATGTACCTACATGATTAACCCCAATAAAAACCGTAGACCCCATGGCTTGGGTGATCGTCCCTGGTTGACAGTACTGCATGTTTGTCACACATCATTCCTGGGAAAATTAAGTTTATTCCATGTGGCTCCACTGGGTGAGCACACCTGCAAGCTTGTGCCTCCCTGTGGGAGGCTCTGCCTTTTCCTGTTCCAGTCTCCTCCCACTTTGACCCCAGGCTTGTTCATGTATATTCCTTTGGCCAATGAATGTTTAGCAAACATGATAAAAAGAGAAACTTATGAAAGCTCTCTGTTTGGAGTCATCCAGTCCAGTAACATAAAATCTATCATTGCAACATAAAATCTATCATTGCTTGTGAGAGGATGACATACCATGCAAACTTGAACTGATTTGCCCAGGAAAGGTCACCTTAGCCCAGGTTGTTACTTCCTGACACTCTAGCTAACTATGAATGCTTGAAATAACACCCCCACCAGCCTCCCTACAGATGCTTGATTAATAAAAACTTGTTTATGCGATTGGGAGTTTTTATGTGGCTTCTAAGGTAGCAGCATTATTATAGGAGTAGCTAAGAGATATAGGCCCTAGGTATGAATTTTCCCTATTCCCTTATTATAACTATTAATAACCCACACATGGTCTGTTTTCTGCATTACTAAACACTACAATTTTATTAAATGTTTTGCCATGATCTGTCCCCTACTCAGAGTACTTTAAACCTGACCACTTTACAAAAATTCCTCTGCTTATAACCTGCTCTGCACTACCATCATTTCTCAACTTGAGAATTCACAACCATGTTCTAATTTGGTTCCTTGTTTTTGCTCTGTTCTTTAAGGTTATTTCTACCACATAACTCCAAAGATTTTTTTTAAACAAATATTTACTCAAAAACCAAAACAAAGCAAAGTTCCTTCATACTATGAATATAAGTCCTCAGTATGAATATCTATCTACTCCTACCCCCAATTTTCCTCTATGTTAGTTACTTTAGAATGATAAACCCAATAATAGATTATTCTGTGGTGTTCTTTGGCAGTCTAAGTCTAGTGTAATAGCCATAAACCCTACTAGTTTCATCTATCCTTCAATATCTTCCCACTTCCAAGAGTGGTGTGCATGTCTCTTTGTTTTTCTGAGTATCCCACATCACAGCATCATACCAAACCTGGGCATAGCATACCCCATAACACATGCATGCACACTCTTACCCTCTGAACAATAATTCTCAGTGATAGCATATTATAAACCCATAAGAAGGAAGAGAAATATAGTATTAATTGTCTTTGATTGTGAAGCACATTTCTCACATGGAATTAGGATGTTGAAGAGCTTTAATTCCTTTTTTTGTTTTCCCCTTTGCCATCCTTAACTAATAATCAGATATTTTCTTCAGTTCTTATGACATACTTGAAAGCACTTGGCACACAAATGACAGAGGTAGGGTGGGCGGAAGCAGACCTAGGATCAGCAAGCTCTTCTTTATTTAGAGGCAGAGTCAATCTGTTAAACACCTGATGTGGTTCATTTTGGGTGGTGGGGTGGGGGGAATGGCTTCTGGCCACCACAAGGGTCTGGGTTTTTATAGGCAGCTTTAGCAGAGTCAGACCATGGAAGGAGTTAGTTACATTTGGCAGGGCCTTTGGTGGGCAGGGGGCAGGGGCGGGTGATTGGAGGAGTTTTGATGACAGGTAGGTAACCATATCCTTCAATACGTATTATACTTTATTGCCATGTGGAACACTTTGCCTTCACACATAGATCCCTTGGGCCTCTTAAAGATATTTCAAGATCAGATGCTTTGTGCTACTTTTCCCTGGAAAAACTTCCTTGACTATGAAATTGGAGTAAGGATTGTTCCCCAAGTAGACATTTCTCTTGGTTTTGCAGATACCATCAGCCTTGTATTTTTCTAGATATTTTTAGTAAAGTGTTGGGCATTAGACTGTCCTTCAAATCCAAGAGGCATATGCCATGTGGCTCCCTTCCTCTCATGTTTCCTTCCTTTGGGGATCACAGACCTGGGGCCTTCAGCTTAGCTGTGTGTACAGCACACAGTATCTGATGTGGGGATAATTGTCAACCCTGGTTCTAAGTTCACTGCAGGAGAAGACAGGAAACTTCCAATTTTACATCTCATTAAAATGATAATAAAGAGCAATTTTTAATTTGCAAACCCCTGAGTAATGACTTAGAAACAAATTGTCATTTCATTATAACTTAAACCTTTAGAATTGATTACAACAAGCTGTATCACTGTAATTGAGCAAGCACAAGTTTGTGAAAGATTAATTTCTTTACATTATTCTTTTTTACATATTGTCAATGCTATTAGTTTTTTCTCTTTTAATTTCATTCTGTTTCTACCAAAGACTGTTGCATCATGTTGATGAATGCGATTATGATATTTTGAAAAGATGGGGATTTCCATGTTTTCTGGTACACTAGCTTTCATAAATATTCTTTCTAAATGTAGATTCTGTGTATGGCAATTTATTACATTGACAAATATTAATAAAAAATCCATCTCCCAACAGTCTTACTGTTAATTATTATGCACACTGCTGACAAAAAATATTTCATGAATGTTTGCTTCATGAAAGGCATTCTGTTAGGCATTCAAAAGTAGATAGTAGAAAATCAAACATAAGGTCTAGATAAAACAAAAGCATCATATAGAGTAACATACAAATAAGAATATAAGGCTATAATAAAAACAAAGGGTTTTAATATTAGAGGGTGAGTTAAGAGCAGGAAAATGTTACTCAGAAATGTCCCTCCTATAAGTATGAATTCTGTATGAGTTATTTATACTTTTCTCCAATTAGGAAATTGAAGATCAAATTTTATGGCTAAACCAAACTAAACCAAACCAAACCAAACATATACTTGTCTTGTTTCTTGAGCTGTATACATAGAAATAATAATATCAACACTTTCCGCATGCAATGGTGCACACCTATAATCCCAGTGGCTCGGGAAAATCGTAAGTTCAAAGCCAGCCTCAGCAATTTAGTAAGGCCCTAAGAAACTCAGAAGGATCCTGTCTCTAAATAAAATATAAAATAGGGCTGAGGATGTGGCTCAGTGGTTGAGTGTCCCTGAGTTCAATCCCCAGTACCAAAATAATAATAATAATAATAATAATAATAATAATAATAATAATATCAACACTTATACTGTATGTAATCATAGTATTTTCTACTGTTTAACTTAAGAGGTGGACATTTAATGAGAGTTTCAGAGTAAAGCATTATGTAACTATATTCTGCCCAACATATTTAGAAAATTAACAGATTTTTTTTTCAACAAATTTGTATTGTTTAATTCCAAATGAAATCCTATTCTTGTCAATTTGGAGTGTATTTAATATATTCTTGGGAAGTATTTATTTATGTTTATTTGTTTTTTGGTACTGTGGGTTAAACCCAGGAACACTTTTTCACAGAGCTACATTTCCAGTGCTTTTCATTTTTTATTTTGAGTCAAGGTCTCACTGAGATGCTGAGGCTGACCTTAAACTTATGATCTTCTTGTCTCAGGCGCTTTGAATTATTAGGAATACAGGTGTTTGCCAGTGTGCTTAGTATATTCTTGGAAAATTTATTTTAAAACACTATATATTTTAATATATGTATTAACTCCATAGTTCAGAGAAAGAAGGTTTTAGCTTCTTACTATAATTTTCATGCTGGTAAATACAATTTTATATCATATCTGAACTATTTGAATGTTTTCTGAGGTTTTTCTATAGTTGTAATATTATATTAAGTTCTGATTTATAATAAAATGTGGCTATTTTTAATTTTTTAAAATAAATTATTTTTAAAAATATTATACCAAACTACTCATATATATATATATATATATATATATATATATGCATATACTTATTTATTTATTTATTTATTTTTGAGAGAGAGAAAATCTTTTTTGTAGATGGACACAACACAATGCCTTTATTTTTATGTGGTGCTGAGAATCGAACCCAGGTCCTGCCCATGCTAGGCAAACACTCTACTGCTGAGCCACAATCCCAGCCCCAACCAAAATATCTTTTTAAAAAATATTTTCAATTATTTTTAACTAGAGAGATCTGTCCCTTAGCTTAGGGACGTTTATTTATAGATGTGATACACTATACAACTTTATTATTTGAAATAGCCAGATTTTAAGTATATTTTTACATCATTGCTTTAAAGAGTAAAGGGATTTAAAGCTGAGCATAATTTTATGAGAATTAGTGGATTTCCTTGAAATGTTGATTAATTTTTAAATCTATACTTCTCTTAGAATTCAACCAAATAAATGTTTTTTAGTAAAAATTGATGACTAATTCTGTGTCACCAAAAGACAAAATTTCCAAAGAGCAAAAATAGAGAATTGAATATTAAGTTTCTTATTTTGCTTAAATAATCATATAGATCAGATAATAAGTCTGGATTTATAATATATAAAAGTGATCTAAGGTGTTGTCTAAATACTTTTGTTGTGTGGGGTGAAAGAAGAGGCTTTACTCTTTTAAGATTTGCTAGAATGAACCAACAATAGAGTAAAATAGGAGACTAGACATAAAAATTTATTATGTGTACAGGGGCAATCACAAAGTGTCATTACCACCATGCACAGTGATACAGGTCTATAGTGACTTGGGAGGCTGAGGTAGGAGGATTGAAAGTTCAAGGCTGGCTTCAGCAGTTTAGCAAGGCCCTAAAAAATGTGGTGAAACCCTATCTTAAAATAAAAAGGGCTAGCGATGTCACTCAGTGCTTAAGTGCCCTGAGTTAAATCTTCAGTACCAAAGGGGGGAAAAAAAAAAAAGAAGAAAGAAAGGGGAAAAAAGTGTCGTCATCTTCTAGTCCAACATGATTCAAAACTTTTATGTAACTCTTTTTTCTAGGCAGGCACTCTACCACTGAACACATCCTCAGCCCCCTATATAAGCCTTTTTCATAGTGGAAGGGGTGAATGAAAAAGTAGACAATTATTGAGGAATTGTAAATCATTTCAAGGGAAATTTAATGGACATGGAGAAACATATTATCTGACACAAACTCCACTGGGCACACAGAACACATAGAAGATTGTAAATGTCTTTCTTTAGAATATTGAGTGGGACTGAAATAGAAAACAATGCTGTGTTGACACACTTCTGTTATCTTTCCTCCTCTCCCATGAGTTTGGCTAAATGAAAACTCAGAGAAGGGACCAAGGTCATTGTTTTCTTCTTTGGCAGGTCCCAACTTCAAGCAGACAAGGACTATATCTTTGAATACCTTATAAAGTCTTTATATACTTTATCAAGTAAAGTCTCTCTAGTATTGGCTGCTCTCTAATTTCCTTTAAATTAAAATAATCAGCAACCAGGTGTCATGTGCTGGGGTAACAGTTCCTGGTTGGCTTTAGGTGTCCTCATTATCATGCTTGTGTTAGTTCAGGTCCTCTGAGCAACAGACATCAGGTGTATTTGTTGGGGAGAATTTCTGAGAGGCGCTTGAGGAAAAGAAAGTCTTGAGACTAGAATTTAGACTAAACTCTGTAAAGAAGATAGGATAGAAAGGAGGATTGAGGAAGAAAAATCTTAGGTTTCACACTCTTGTAAGGGAGGATTTACTAGGCTGGTAGAGAGTACTCCAGTCAAAATTGTTCACAGCAGTGAGCTTGCCTTAGTATACCTGTTAAATAGCCTGGAGCATCCTATGGAAAATGTGGCTTGGTCGTAGAGGAGGAGTGAATTCAGTGTATAGCAGCCAGTTGAGCTACCTGAAATGAGCAATTGCAACAGCATAATTTCATGTCCAGAAAATGCCATTTTTAGTTTGTGAGAGGATTAAAAGAATCTTCTTAATTTCATAAGGGCATCTGTAGAATCTGTCTATTTCTCAAGCATCTGTCCATTTTATCATTCCTTTGGAATGGAATTCAAAACATAGCAAGGCTTCCTGCATCTGAGGACATTATTAGGAAGAGACAGTATGAAAACCTATCATCAAAATTATATTTACCGGATAAAATAGCCAACTTCAGAAAAGAAGTCCAGATAGTAAGAATAGTAGCAAGAATAACTTGATCATGTTTCTCATTATGTTGGGCTCTAATTTCTTAGATCTTCTTACTTTAAGTTATCAATAAAGACTTGGCTAGACATGAACCACATTGAATTTAAAATTATTTGGATCAGTGTAGAGATTGAAACTGAGGAATGAGGGAGGAAGAGATGGCCACTTCTTCTAGTTGAGACAATTGCAACCTTATTGTTCATCCTGCTTCTGCTGCAGTCTACCACAGTGATGCTGGAAAATGTGGATGGATTAAGACATAGATATGCCTCCTCCTGTTCTGCAGATGGTCTATAAGATTGGCTAGAGTGTTTCCAATAATGTTAACGTTCTAGAAGCATCATTGCTCTTTCATTCAGCAGTATTTCAGTTGTGGGTGATCTGTTCTGCTGAATGTTATCCAGGGCTATTTAGGTTTTATATGTCAGCATTATTTCATAAGAGCCTTGTCTGGACTAATTCTGCAAATCTTCAATCAAGAAGTTTTCAGGTTTTCTTCACTGCTTATTTAATATCTAGAAAGATGAGGATCGATAGCTGTACTATGTTTGCATAAATCTTTCCACAAATACTTAGTTTATATAGCATAATTTAAAAACTTTTTTTCTATTTATGTTTGTGTGAGCTTATACCAAAAAATTAGGCAACAATAATATTAGAAAGTTATCAGTATGGTTATCAATGCAATTTTTTATTCATCTCATTACTTTAATTCTTCAAAAATGCTAATTTATTATTATAAATATGAGAATTCTAGGAATTTTGTTATTTTAGTATTTGCAAAACACTTTTAAAACTTAAGATAATGCCTATATCCTATTAATTATTCATCACTGTGGCACTGATTTAAATTATCCTCAAAAAATTGAATTAATCTTTAAAGACTCTTCTGATGTATCTATTAATTTGTTGATTTAAACACATTTAATAATAATCTGAACACCAAATACTTGTTTTATAGTAACTGTAAGAAAAATAACACAATTTTTAAATATTTAAATATAATTTCTTTATCAGCTAATAACCACTTACATTTAGCCTTTCAAAAGTGTTATCTGATGAAGTGTGTAAAAGCTTTATCTTTTATTTTTCAAAATTCTTATTTTACAGTTAGCATAAATCATTTTCATCTTTAAAGTAATTTTCTAAGCTCAACACAACTTCTATTCTTACTACATTTTTACAAGTAAGTAGGAAATGATTTATGCTTTTTCGTTTCTAGCTTTACATAAAACATAGAATTTCAGTGAAAATTCATTATTCTGGAAATCACTCTGTACTGGAAAAGTTCCACACCAATATCTCTCTAAAGGAGAAAAGGTTGTTTAATAATGAGCCCAATGTCATCATTGAATAACAAACCCTATATTTGCTATGTGAAGAACAGCCCATTGGGTGCAATTGATTTAGTAGAATGTACTTGGATTGAGTCCTGGGCTCCCCATATGGAAGTTTTTGTTTAAAGAGTTTGGTGGGTGGACTAAGAAGGAAGAGAAACACAATTTATTAAAGACACTTACTAGAGTTTGAAACTTTTTTGCAAGTTCATTTATTATCTTTTACTAACTCCCCAGGAAATAAGAAATTCTTGTACAATCTTTTATGATAACATGTAAAAACCTACTTAAGACTTGCAAGCAGAAAATAAGAAATTAAATAGCTTAGTTGTGAATTATTTTCTTTCATACAGCATTAAACATTAATAGTATAATATTTCTATTTAGAACAAGAAACAGTATCTAATTAATATAGTAACACATTTATTCATGTGATTCATAAAATGTATTAATAACATTTTTCTTGATCTCTAAAGAAAATGCTCTATTAACCATTATTTTCTATAAAAAGGCAACATTTACATTTGTGTAAGCTTGTGGTATTCTTCTTAGGAAATGTTTTATAAAACTAATGTTGCCACTTTAAGCTATTTCTTCCTTATATTCAAAAAGTATAATTTATTCAGGCCCCATTGATCACCTCCTCAGGGTGATTAGAAAGAAGGGCAGGAAGACTCATCTGTGTACAGTAGGTGCTTAGGTTTCTGGGAACTAGTCAGTCCTCACAACATCAATGCAGGGAGCTTCTCCCACTTTCTGGTCTTGGTGAACTTACAGACATCAATGACTAGAGGGTAGAACAGGTGAGACAATAGAGATATTAACCACAGTATTTATTGCCCATGCTGAATTGGCCAGGGTTAGTGAAAGAAACAATTAGTCAACAACTCCAGATGTTCTTTAGAGCAGTGCTTCTCAGACTTTACTGTGCATGAAATCCCCTTGAGATCCTGTTAAATTGTGGATCCTGATTCAGTAGGTCAGGGCAGGGCCAAATTTCTGCAGCTTTAATATCCTCTTGTGGTGCCCATTCTGCGCTTGTGGAGACTGCTCTGAAGCATGGCAGGCTGTTTCCTGTGCCTGAGGCACAATCACCCATAACCACAAGATGGCGTTAACCAGATTCATTCGAAGTGTGCTTTCTCATTTTGACTTCAATGAGGTAAGGTGGAGGTCTTTCTGCAAAGGCAATACAGAAACATTTAAATCTGTTTGCTCAGAGAACTATATGTTCCTTCATCAGTTTCTACTGCAGTTTTTTATATTGGTTCTCTTTGACCATTCCTCTCTTTCTGATCAAAGTTTTGACAAACTTTACAATTATTCCAATGCCTTTTATTTCTAACTAGTTCTGATAACCTTCCCTTAAGCTAGTCAATAGATTTTCCTGCTTACGTTAGTCAATAGATTTTTCTGCTGATCAATACTTCAACTCAATTGTTATTACTCAGAATATTCTTACAAGAGTGGAAAAATGTAACCATAAGGAGAGGTCAGAAAGTACATACACTCTCATAAGAATAAAATTCTATTTTACATTTATAATTCCTGAGTTCTGGATTTATAAGAAAATTTTCATATGTAATTTGAATTTTCATTTGGTGACAAAAATTTGTCACATGATTTAAAATTTACTGTAAAATCAAATTAAATTTTGAAAATGGGGCTCTGTCTACATTGTCCGGCAGCCGCTTCTAGAGGTTGGAGCTGGGCTGCGTGCCAAGCCCTGTCCTCCGAAGGCTGGACCGCGGCCTCGAGTGCCTCGGTCGCCTGTTCGCCGCTGCACCTTCGGGCAGAGCCTGCTCTGGGGTCGTTCTGCATCCCCCTGCGAAGGGACCCGTGCTCTGGAGGAGGGGGCCGGAGAGCCGTGGCGGCAGCCGCTTAGGCCCCAGGGGCCGGGCACCGGGCTGAGGAGCAGCGGAGGCCGCGGCGGCTCCGCTAAGGTCGCAGACGAGCGCGGCGCCCGTGAGC
>NW_026000005.1:5678586-5685028 GCF_001458135.2 Marmota marmota marmota
GAAGAATTAATACCAATACTTTTCAAGTTATTTCAGGAAATAGAAAAAGAGGGAGCTCTTCCAAATTCATTCTATGAGGCCAACATCAAACTGATTCTGAAACCAGACAAAGACACCTCAAAGAAAGAAAAATACAGACCAATATCTCTAATGAACCTAGATGCAAAAATCCTCAATAAAATTCTGGCGAATAGGATACAAAAACACATCAAAAAAATTGTGCACCATGATCAAGTAGGATTCATCCCTGGGATGCAAGGATGGTTCAATATACGGAAATCAATAAATGTTATTCACCACATCAATAGACTTAAATATAAGAACCGTATGATCATCTCAATAGATGCAGAAAAAGCATTCGACAAAGTACAGCATCCCTTTATGTTCAAAACATTAGAAAAACTAGGGATAACAGGAACTTACCTCGATATTGTAAAAGCTATCTATGCTAAGCCTCAGGCTAGCATCATTCTCAATGGAGAAAAAATGAAGGCATTCCCCCTAAAATATTGAACAAGACAGGGATGCCCTCTATCACCACTTCTATTTAATATAGTTCTCGAAACACTGGCCAGAGCAATTAGACGAAAGAAATTAAAGGCATAAAAATAGGAAAGGAAGAACTTAAATTATCACTATTTGCAGTTGACATGATTCTATACCTAAAACACCCAAAAGGGTCTACAAAAAAACTGCTAGAACTAATAAATGAATTCAGCAAAGTGTCAGGATATAAAATCAGCATGCATAAATCAAAGGCATTTCTGTATATCAGTGACAAATCTTCTGAAACGGAAATGAGGAAAAACACTCCATTCACAATATCCTCAAAAAAAATAAAATACTTGGGAATCAACCTAACAAAAGAGGTGAAAGATTTATACAATGAAAACTACAGAACCCTAAAAAGAGAAGTAGAAGAAGATCCTAGAAGATGGAAAAATATACCCTGTTCATGGATAGGCAGAACTAACATCATCAAAATGGCGATATTACCAAAAGTTCTTTATAGGTTTAATGCAATGCCAATCAAAATCCCAACGGCATTTCTTGTAGAAATAGATAAAGCAATCATGAAATTCATATGGAAAAATAAAAGACCCAGAATAGCAAAAGCAATTCTAAGCAGAAAGCCTGAATCAGGCGGTATAGTGATACCAGATTTAAAACTATACTACAGAGCAATAGTAACAAAAACAGCATGGTACTGGTACCAAAACAGGCGGGTGGACAAATGTTACAGAATAGAGGACACAGAGACTAATCCATAAAGCTACAACTATCTTATATTTGATAAAGGAGCTAAAATCATGCAATGGAGGGAGGATAGCATCTTCAACAAATGGTGTTGGGAAAACTGGAAATCCATATGCAACAAAATGAAACTGAATCCCCTCCTCTCGCCATGCACAAAAGTTAACTCAAAGTGGATCAAGGAGCTAGATATCATATCAGAGACTCTGCGTCTGATAGAAGAAAAAGTTGGCTCCAATCTACATATTGTGGGGTCGGGCTCCAAATTCCTTAATAGGACACCCATAGCACAAAACTTAATAACAAGAATCAACAAATGGGACTTACTTAAACTGAAAAGTTTTCTCTCAGCAAGATAAACAATAAGAGAGGTAAATAGGGAGCCTACATCCTGGGAACAAATTTTTACTCCTCACACTTCAGATAGAGCCCTAATATCCAGAGTATACAAAGAACTCAAAAAATTAGACAATAAGAGAACAAACAACCCAATCAACAAATGGGCCAAGGACCTGAACAGACACTTCTCAGAGGAGGACATACAATCAATCAACAAGTACATGAAAAAATGCTCACCATCTCTAGCAGTCAGAGAAATGCAAATCAAAACCACCCTAAGATACCATCTCACTCCAGTAAGATTGGCAGCCATTATGAAGTCAAACAACAACAAGTGCTGGAGAGGATGTGGGGAAAAGGGTACTCTTGTACATTGCTGGTGGGACTGCAAACTGGTGCGGCCAATCTGGAAAGCAGTATGGAGATTCCTGGGAAAGCTGGGAATGGAACCACCATTTGACCCAGCTATTGCCCTTCTTGGACTTTTCCCTGAAGACCTTAAAAGAGCGTACTACAGGGATACTGCTACATCGATGTTCATAGCAGCACAATTCACAATTGCTAGACTGTGGAACCAACCCAGATGCCCTTCAATAGATGAATGGATAAAAAAAATGTGGCATTTATACACCATGGAGTATTACGCAGCACTAAAAAATGACAAAATCATAGAATTTGCAGGGAAATGGATGGCACTAGAGCAGATTATGCTTAGTGAAGCTAGCCAATCCCTAAAAAACAAATACCAAATGTCTTCTTTGATATAATGAGAGCAACTAAGAACAGAGCAGGGAGGAAGAGCAGGAAGAAAAGATTAACATTAAACAGATACATGAGGTGGGATGGAAAGGGAGAGAAAAGGGAAATTGCATGGTAATGGAGGGAGACCCTCATTGTTATACAAAATTACATATAAGAGGTTGTGAGGGGAATGGGAAAATAAACAAGGAGAGAAATGAATTACAGTAGATGGGGTAGAGAGAGAAGATGGGAGGGGAGGGGAGGGGGGATAGTAGAGGATAGGAAAGGTAGCAGAATACAACATTATTAATAGGGCATTATGTAAAAATGTAATGTGTAACCGATGTGATTCTGCAATCTGTATTTGGGGTAAAATTGGGAGTTCATAACCAACTTGAATCTAATGTATGAAATATGATATGTCAAGAGCTTTGTAATGTTTTGAACAACCAATAAAAAAAAATTTTGAAAATGAACAAATAAATACTCATTTACTCAATAAAACTTTTGCTTATAACCTTACAGTGATATAGTCTTTTATTAATAGTAGTCTCTAATATTTAATAAAAATATTTTATAATATTTAATTTAAAACTTATTATTATAAAGAATGAATTCTATCTTGGTCTTAAGTGATTACATCATCTCACTTAGCAACTTGTTTCATTTACCATTAAAAATACCTGTTTTTGTTTCATCTAATCTATTTTTATCTTTACTCTTTAATTATTCATTTTTATTAATAGGCCTAAAGTAGAGGCAGACTATTCTAGAAGGCTTCTAAAATAGTTGAATTCTTATTCTATAGATATTGTCATAATTTAAAAAGTCAGTGAAATTAAATAATTAAGTAAATATGAAGGAAAAATACTTAAAATCCCTCTATTATTTTGACTACTTGAAAAGATTGAGGTTAGCTATGATCTATGAAATAAATAAATCTAAAAATATAAAGGATGGTAATGATTCAAACATATCTGAACTACAGCATCAAGGCTTATGGTCTATGGAATGAAAAATGAAACCTAGTCATTTTGTTGACCACAAAGGGAAACATGTTCATAGAAAAGAGAACAATTAGAAAAATTATATCTTAACTAGAAAGTTTTACTAATAAAATAATAAAAAGGAAACTTAGATTGCTGGGATTTTAGAAGCTTTGTAACTCCGTAAATTTGCCATTATATATCACATGATAGATACTTTCAATGTGCAACTCAAGACATTCTCTTCATACTTATTTCAGAAGCTGGGAGGCAGTTAAATTTTGGAGGTCAGGTCTATCAGATGTAGCAGCTAATATGTATTATCATTTAAGAGCCATGAAGCTGTCCTGATGTCTTCCCTAAGAAGTAAGCTGACATTCCTCAAGGGGATTCTTTCCAAGGAGCAGCCATAATGTAGGCAATTCTTGCTAATTTAATGACCATCTACAAGCTGTATATGGATATAATAATAAGGATGTCTTGAAGATGTCATTGCCATAAAATTACAGATGTCTGGATCTGAGACCTTTAAAGAAATCTTTACTTCTTAGGAATGGCTTACCAAGAAGTATTGAAACATTAGTAGTAAATAATAGATTTTAAAAATACAAATTGCAACAAATCAAACAATTTTATGTTAAAAGACTTGTTATATGGAACATATAATAGCTAATATATGCTATTTTTTTTTAAAAAAAATAGTTGTTAATGGATCTTTTATTTATTTATTTATTTGTGGTGCTGAGGCTCAAACCCAGGCCTCACACATGCCAGGAAAGTGCTCTACTGCTGAACCACAACTTCAGCCCATATATGCTGTTTAATATTTACTTTCTTCCTCAACTACACAAACTACTGCATTCCCATATCACTGGACTCTGAAAGATAAGGTGGGTGCTGACTATTAAGTCTAGTAATCAGAGTCAGGACTGAATTAGAATTGCCAAATTCATGTTCCAAAGATTTGAAAAGAGCTCAATTCAGAAATAGATAATATTAGTTTCCATTTTAGCTGATGCTAATTATTGCCTGTTTTTCATTATAACCTTTATATAATGATATTCAATATTCTTTTGTTCATTGAAAACTAGCACCTTAGAACCTTAGACTCACCACGCACCTCTCTTCATTCTGGTTTTATCATGTAATTTTCTGCCAAATATCTAAGATGTGAGATGCACATAGCCAGTATTCTGAATGGGTACTTATCTGTATAATTAGTCTTGTATTATAGTCTAAGTGTAGATTTGATTTCATCAAATACATATGTCCTCATTTGATATCCAATTAGAAGAGATAAAAGGGAAAATACCAGCTGAGTAATTCTAATATATTTATAAGGGTGTGCCAACACTTTTAATGATCTGAAATTTTACTTCCTTTGTGAGCTAATATGTTAGATGGCCAAATTATTCATGGATATTGGCAGCAAAGATTATACTCCTGGATCAGAGATGAATAATTTTTATTATTCCCAGCTCAGCAGTGAGCATTAGTATTTTCACATCCATTCATCTAATCCAATCTCATGGAGGTGATGTAGGTGTTCCAGGCTGGATATCTACACACAAAGAGGGCTATGTTATGGGAAACCTTCATGTTGGGATCCTGAATCTTTTGTAATAGATAATGAGAATGATTTCCTTTTGCTCCAAAGAAAGACAATATTCCATCTTCCAATGTAGAAACTGCATAGAAGGACAGTTAGTGTCTTATTTGTAAGACATGAAAAAATGCAAGAAACTTGTAGAAAATTGCCAACAAGATGAAGGCTATCTCCTAATTTGTTAAAGTTGTTAAATCCTTACTTCTTCCTTCTATTTTCTATGACCTCCTCTTTTTTTTTTTCATGAACTTCAATGAATAGGCCCAAGAAAAAATGTATTTGGCCATATAGAAGTTAAAATGACATGTCTAAAATTTTGTAGGGATTTTGGGAAAATATGGAACAAAGAAAATGTGCCTATTAGTAAGTAAGAAAATAAAAATAAAATTGCCTGGTATTGTGATTCCAAAAGATAAACAACTTCAAGAATGTTAACAGTTGAATTTATTAGTGGTCTATTGCTAAACATTATTTTTCAAATTATACTGAACATAGTATCAATAGAGCTAAATTTATGCATTAAAGTATATTTAAATAACTATGTTGTAGTCTTTCATAATTTTTCTTTTATATTTAATACTTTGAATTTCTTAGTTGGTCTGTCCAAATTAGAAATAATATGATTGATTTTTACCAGTTTTTATTTGTCATGAAAAGTATAGCACAGCAGTTGATGAACTGTCTATAAAATATAAACAGGAAATTTAAAAAACATTAAAAATTGGATAGTTCAAAATTTACTAATCTAATATTTATAACAAAATTCTAATCCTTAATTTTGAGGAGAAAAACTTTTGACTAAATTACTTTTATTACTTTATCCATTACAAGATGATCAGGGCATTATGGTACCATTTTTCTTTGTTTTTTTTTTTAAGGGTTTGAAAGCAATAGTATTAATATTGCATAGCTGTGAAAAATCATGATGAAAACTATAAGTAACTATCATACACAATAGCGAATAAACTTTTTGCAATTTTTACTTCTGAATCCTTTTTTTAGTGGAAGTAATTAGAAATTAAAGGTGTTATTTGAAGTTATTAAATAAATAGGTGTGAAAATACAAGCTGTTAGGAACTCTGAAAATTGACAGAATATTTTTATGGTTTTCCGAGAAAGCAATTCCATGTGAAAGCAAGGAACAAATGGACATCAAACATAATATTAGTATTATTAGGATCATTCTAATATTCTCCATAATATTTAATTTACTTTTTTTCTATAAGTTTTGCCATGAAACAAAGATATTGTTTTTAGGGGATCCAACATGGCGGCCGGCAAGGAAGCAGCACTTTTAGTATCTCCACATTAACCGGATCAGAAACACCCATTAAAACAGCTACATTCTACCTACTGAGGAACTTCTAGCAAAATTCCGCTGAAAGGAGACCTGCCAGGAAGTAGTAAGTTATATTAGAGGTGACAGTTGGCCCCAGACAAGTGAATCTTGGCCGGCCACGCGGGCGCAGAGGTCCAATCCCGCAGCCACCGCCCAACCGGCTCTGCAAGCGGCCCC
>NW_026000005.1:5689178-5725570 GCF_001458135.2 Marmota marmota marmota
TGTGGGGTCGGGCTCCAAATTCCTTAATAGGACGCCCATAGCACAAAAGTTAATAACTAGAATCAACAAATGGGACTTACTCAAACTAAAAAGTTTTTTCTCAGCAAGAGAAACAATAAGAGAGGTAAATAGGGAACCTACATCCTGGGAACAAATCTTTACTCCTCACACTTCAGATAGAGCCCTAATATCCAGAATATACAAAGAACTCAAAAAATTAAACAACAAGATAACAAACAACCCTATCAACAAATGGGCGAAGGACCTGAACAGACACTTCTCAGAGGAGGACATACAATCTATCAATAAGTACATGAAAAAATGCTCACCATCTCTAGCAGTCAGAGAAATGCAAATCAAAACCACCCTAAGATACCATCTCACTCCAGTAAGATTGGCAGCCATTATGAAGTCAAGCAACAATAAGTGCTGGCGAGGATGTGGGGAAAAGGGTACACTTGTACATTGCTGGTGGAACTGCAAACTGGTGCGGCCAATATGGAAAGCAGTATGGAGATTCCTAGGAAAGCTGGGAATGGAACCACCATTTGACCCAGCTATCGCCCTTCTCGGTCTATTCCCTGAGGACCTTAAAAGAGCATACTATAGGGATACTGCCACATCAATGATCATGGCAGCACAATTCACAATAGCTAGACTTTGGAATCAACCCAGATGCCCTTCAATAGATGAATGTATTAAAAAACTGTGGCATTTATACACCATGGAGTATTACACAGCACTAAAAAATGACAAAATCATGGATTTTGCAGGGAAATGGATGGCATTAGAGCAGATTATGCTAAGTGAAGCTAGCCAATCCTTAAAAAACAAATGCCAAATGTCTTCTTTGATATAAAGAGAGCAACTAAGATCAGAACAGGGAAGAAGAGCATGAGGAAAAGATTAACATTAAACAGAGACGAGTGGGGGGAGAGAAAGGGAGAGAGAAGGGAAACTATGGAAATGGAAGGAGACCCTCATTGTTACACAAAATTACATATAAGAGTTTGTGAGGGGAAAGGGGAAAAAAAAAAAACAAGGGAGAGAATTAAACAACAGCAGATGGGGTAGAGAGGGAAGATGAGAGGGAAGGGGAGGGGGGATAGTAGGGGATAGGAAAGGTAGCAGAATACAACAGTCACTAATGTGGTATTATGTAAAAATGTGGATGTGTAACCTATGTGATTCTGCAACTTGTATTTGGGGTAAAAAATGGGAGTTCATAACCCACTTGAATCAAATGTATGGAAGATGATATGTCATGAGCTGTGTAATGTTTTGAACAACCAATAAAAAAAAAAAGATATTGTTTTGATATATCTTTTTTTTTCTTCTGTTAGTTTGGATTAAGTTGTGTACAAAGATTCTATTACAGAGAGAATTAATTAATGTTGAAAGATAATTCAACATGACTCTTTGGTGTTTTGACTCTTTGGTCACTTCTCTGCTCATTCACAACTTCCATTGTGTATACTCTATAAACTAATCCCCCCCACACATTTTAAGTCCAGATTCCATCAAAGTATTAATTCAACCTCAAAGACCCAAATTTGTGACTCTATAATTCCATATTCTGGGTATGGATTTGTAATTCTGGAAGTTTAAACTAAAAGACATATTTCTTCTCTAACATAGCCAGTATACAATAGTGAAATTATACAAGTTTGCCTTCATAAAAAACACCATTTGGAAAAGGAGAGTGAAAAACAACGGATTTACTGGTGCATTGTAATTATCATAACCCCATACCTGGAAAAATGAAGATCATCTGCCGTGCAAATTGAATAGGTTTCTTAATAAGCTTATCTATCAAATCCTTATTTTATTTACAGAAGGACCACCTTTTTCATTTCCCTCACCACACTTGGTTTTAAACTTCAGGTAATTTGATATTTCTGTGTTTTTTTTTCTTGTTTATTTTTCTCCTATGCAAACTGAGGTCATCAGTGTGCAAGATCACCTCAAGAACCAAGAGGGCTACTGGTACTACAACCCTTTGATTCACCTTTTACATTGGAAGAAGTTTGAAGGTTGGGAAAGGCAGGAGAGCTCCTTCTCAGTTGCACTAGTCTCGTTTAAGGAGCTATCTAGGAGCTATCTTGCTATCTAGAATGACATCTGCTTAAGTTACAGGGAGCATGGATGGGTGGGTCTTTGTCTTATGAATTAGTGAAATTGGTTAGGAATGCTCTAGTGAGAGTGTTTAAATGCCAGGAAGAAACTCAAATAGCAAGCTGAGTCTTATATAGGAAAGATAAACACATGGAAAGATTTGTCAGGAGAAGGACTTACTGCAAGGGCCTCAAGCAACTGGTGGCCACTTTATTCTTGATTCATGAACTCAGAGTAGACTTATCCCTTTGCTGTTCTCATCTTAACATTGTCCACAATTTAAACCTGAATCCAAATGAAGCCAATCAAAGAATATACAAATAAATGCATAAAACCTTTTTGTATTCAATATAAGTTTGAATAATCAAAACACACACCTAGTAATATAGATTTATTAGAGAATTAAACAGAAAAGAAAAAAACAACCTAGCCCTTCAAATTTCTAGCTGCAATATTATAAATCCTCTTTGAGCATAGAGTCATGCTAATCAAACTTAGAAAACTCAGACTGTGAATTAAAGGAGACTACCATCAAGGTGAAAAGCAGAATTAACTTTCTGGGTTATCAGATACAGGGATATCTCAAAATAGACAAGTAAAACAAAAGCTGAAAGACTTATAAAAGAGATCCAAGAGATTAAATACAAATAAATCCTCCTGAAGGAGAAAAAGAACCAGGAGGAAGAGAATAAATAAACAAAACCAGAAAATTTTCTTGAGCTGCAGAGACCTGAATTTGCAGATTTGAAAGGTTTACTTAATTTATAGGCTGCACTGAAGGGAAAAAAGAAAATGCTCCTGGGCATATTCTGGTAAAAATCAAGAACTATAATGAGCAAGAGAAGAAATCTTACAAGTCTCTAGAAAATTGAGGTTAGCAAAAGCCAATTTGGCTAGGGGAGGAAATCAGATTACTATCAAACTTTGTACCCACAGCAATAAAATAGAAGCTAGAAGACCCTTGTTTGTAAATTAGTAAATGAAAATGTAACTTTGAAATTATTGAACAAGGGAAAATCTATTCCTGCATTCAAGGGAAATAAAGTTATTCAAGGAATCAAAGAAGATACACCACCAAGTGCCTCTTAGATATTAAAAAAAGATGAAGAAAGCTTCAAATAATGTATATAGAAAAGAAGGAAATGAAAAGGTAAAATAAAAATATCAAAAACACCAAAATGAACTTTAGTTCCTACCAAAGTATTGAGGCATAGCAAAAATTCTTCCTAGAGAAAATTTTGTAAGCCCAGATTAATGATATATATAGTGCTATGTATCAAAGTTTTCCAAAACTTACCTTCTTAAATAGGCCTGAATAGGAATTATATTGCATAGTTTCTGTAGGAAAGAAATTTGATAGTTGCTGGGGTATAAGGTTTGCTTAGTGTCTCTTGTGGAGTTACTGTTACATGTCAGTCAGGAAAGATGTCCTCTTTTGTTTTGACTGAAGTTGGAACACCCACTTGCAAGATAGCTCAACTAGCAACAAGGTCATTGATACTGACTTTTGTCAGGAGAACTCAGCTCCTCTCAGTGGCCTCTTCACCTGAAGCTGCTTGAGTTCTCATGACATAGCAGCTAGATGCCCCAGTGTGAGTGATCCAAGACACCAAGGCTGAATCTATTCTCCCTTTTATGACCTTCTGTCATCCTCTTGCTTGAATGGGACAGTGCTGATTCAATGTGTGACAGGACTACATAGGACACTGACATGAGGAGGAATATTCATTGGAACTATTGTAGAGGCCAATCATCCTAATATTTTAAATGCTTTCCTTGTTAAATCTTTATGAATATTTTAAATGAAGGAACTTAGGACTCGTTGGAAGAAAAGGAAGTAAAAAAATAAATGAAGAAATCACAAAACAGGCATAATAAAAACAAAATTTGATATTTTATTTTTAATCATCAATTGCTAAATGAGTACAAAAGCTTTTAAAAAATACAAGTTTGAGAAAGTAGAAAAGAGAGAAAGCAAAAAAGAAGTATTAGCAATGGTAAAAAGATATAAGACTTTGAGTTTGTTTGTTTGTTTGTTTGTTTATTTATTTATTTATTTATTTATGATACTAGGTGTTGAACCCAGGGGCATTTTACCACTAAGTGATATCCCTAGCCTTTCTAATTTTTATTTTTATTAAAAAATTTTATTTTATTTTTGGCACTGGGAATTGAGCCCAGAGGTGCTTTACCACTGAGCTATATTCCCAGCCCCTTTTGTTTTTCATTTTGAAGTAGTAGCATCTTGCTAAGTTGCTCAGGCTGGCTTCCAACTTGCCATCCTGCCTCAGCCTTCCTTATAATTGGAATTAAAGGTATGCACCACTGTGCCTGGCAAGACTTTGGGTAAATGAAAATGGAAATATTCAAATATTAAAATTAATTCTAATTAAAAAAAATTCTGAAAGACTAATGATAAAATGAAAATAAATGAAATGAAATAATAAAAATAAATGAAAAAAATAAATGAAGAAACCACAAAAGAAGCAGGGAGAAAATCTTTGCAAAGGATATGTTTGATAAGGAGCTATTATTCAAAATCCAGAAAAAAACTCTTAAAAGTCAACAATAAGAAAATATACTTAATGGATGGGTTAATGACCTTAAGTAACATCTCACTAAAGGAGATACAGAGAAGGCTATCAGGGAAGTGTGAATTTAAACAATAATGAATTTAAACAATAATAATCACTGCCTTATTAGAATGCCCCAAATCTAGAACATAGACAACACCAAGTCCTGCTAAGGATGTGGAACAACATCTTGTTACAGTTAAGATTGTCTTTGATGGAGAGTAATAGAAACCTGACCATAATGGCTTCAACAAGTACAATGTTATTTTTCTTACATTAGAAGGAGGCTGGAGGTCTATAACCTGACCTGGAATGGTGGCTTCATACCACCACAGGTATCCAGCATCCTTCCCTTTTATTTATTTATTTATTTATTGTCTCTCTCTCCTTAGTATGTGCCTTTAGTCTTCATGCTCTCAAGATGCACAGAAGGCAACATAGTTATCTTCTAATAGTGAATAGTTTAACTTAAAAAGATTTCTCTAATTTAAATTTTGCCTATAATGGTAAACACAATCTTCTAAGATGACTCCTTTTATTTCATAGCTGTTAGAATAATAATATTCTGTTCAATATTTACAGTACTGCTTGTATTTAGTATCTATTTGCAACAGCATAGAGCTCCAAATCTGAAAGATTAACACCAACAAACATTTAATTCTCTCTGATATTAAATATCTATAGTTGTTTATTTGCTGCACATTTTTTTTCTACTCTGGGAATCAGGTAAGAGTAGGAAATCATATTTTGTTTCTAACCAAATACTCAAGTCAGAGAGAAAAGAGCAAGTGGTGGAAAATTGCAGTATTTCTTAATGCTTCTGTTCGGACATAACATACATCAAACATATTCACAGTCCCAGGAGGGAGGTAAATCACACGTATAAGCCTGACATTGAGGAGGGAAGTCTATTTTTTTCTGCAAGGAGTTGTTGCAAGTCACATTACAAAGTGAAAAGATGTCTCATCATCTCAGGGAATGAAATAAATGATTGGGGAAAATAATTGTTCCCATCAGTATAAGTCTATAATTCGGAAACAATTTAGTAGAGTAAATAATACAGTGGAATTTGAAGTTGAACTTGATTCAATTCTGGCTTTGGTGATTACAGGTCATTTCTAATTGTTAGAGTTTTCTTATTGGCAAGATATGTTAATTTCTATGATAAATGCTGTGTTATAAAGCATTTATGCCTTAAATTGCTTTGAAAAATATTGGCACATAGTAACTGCTCAACAATTTGTTATTATTTCTTAGACCATATGAAAATGATTAGTCTTGTTTTTCAATGTGAGCATCAACCAACTTGCTGATAAGATTGTGATAGATATACACTTAGATATTCTAATGACCTAGATTTTAATAGCACACTTTGTTTAGACAGGAAAAGGTGAAGAGTTTGCATTTGTATGGGAACTGAAAGTGAAATAAAATAAATGGCAGTGTAAACAAGTCATGTTAAATTCAAAAAGCAGAATATTTTATGCACTCATATTTAGCCTTACAGAAGTATATATAGCTTATGAATTTTCATGAAATGACTTTATTTCAATAATTCAAAGATTGATTGCTTTTTTCCAGATTGTGAATAATCAGTTAAATATATGTTAGCATATCTAGTCATTCTCTGATCTTGTAGAAGATATCCAAAACATATTTATAAATCTAAGAAAAAAGATGCTATTGATTATTCAGGATTTTGGCTCATTTATTCACTTCTATGGTAACAATCCTGTATAGTTTTCCAAATTACTCTTAAACAACTATTGACAAAAATGAGATGAGATTCAGTTTTGTGGCTTCTGGTTTCGGAAAGGAACTAGACTATTGATTTTTATGCTTTTAAGTTTCTTTCTTTATTGATTAGCTCATTTTGCCTTCACCCAATTTTTGGACATAGTTTCTTTAATTGAGAAAGGAAGTTTTAAGAAAGTGTAATGAGATTGAATTAAATCTTTGGTCAGAACTATTTTCATCATCTTTAATTTTTCACACACTGGTATAAACTTCTTTTATTCTCTTATTTTGCAATGCAAGAGACACTCAAAAGCTTGACCTTACCTCTCTAAATTAGGGTGGTCTAAAATTTCAGATGTAGTCCCAAATATCTACTTAAGGATATCTACCTGTACTAGAGTGGAATATAGAATTTTAGCTGGAAATTATTTTTTTCTGAGAATGCAAATATCTGGACTATTTAGATACTGATTTATGTTTATAAAACATAGAGAATTACAAAAAAGCATTTGGCATAAAAAATTTCTTTCACATTCTAATTAATATCCAAGGAGCCACAAGGTAGCTATTAAATTTTTGACTGTTGAGTATAATTTTTCTCCTACCTTTTGTCTTCTGATAAGAGATACAATGTCCATAAGTACAGGCATGTGTTCTAGATCTGAACAGTTATAGGAACTCATTCTTTAGTGATTCCTCTAGAGGTAGGTTTCAGACCCAAGTAGGAACAAAGTCTGCTTTTCTGGAATGGCTATGCAGACATGAGAAAAGGAAGCCCTATTTCTTTTAGGATTGCAATGCTGAGACATTTGTGTCTGTAACTTTTGGCAGCTGACTAGATCATGGTTCTAGTTTTGATGTGCCGAAGTCTGCAACACTTTTTTAGATCTTGTGTGCTGCCATAAGATCTTCCCCCCCCAAAAAAGAGTCTATATTTCTCTTTATCCTGTAAGTAAATTGAGACTCTGTTACTTGTAACCACCATGTTCATTTCACATGTAAATAGTGAGGGTGCTTATGTTGATAAATTAAAATAAATAATAATAAGTATCCAGAATGTATGAGTCTTTTCTTCCTTTGGCAAATTGAGACTGGTTTTATCATAGACCTGATTTATGTTTATAAAGCATATTTTAGAGAATTACAAAAAAGCATTTGGCATAAAAAAATTTCAAGACCTGATAGGTTGATAGTACATAACCCTGCTGTGTTGTGCATTACAAATGGAGAAGAAAGGAGACCACCCATATACAGTCCCCAAAATTCTTTCAAAAATATTTTGTTGTTCAAGTAGCAATTGGAAAAATAACACAATAAATTTGTGTCATAGATTAATTTTCTCTGATTATGCTTCTTCTTTCTTCTACAAAACAATAATTAAGAAAAAAAAGGAAGCAAGGAGGAAGACAGGCAAGGAGATAGATTGATTGGAGCTTTGTTACTTGTGTGTGTGAAGACCAAAAATTAACCCTGAGTGAAACAAGAATATGGCTAATCTATGTAATGTTACAAATTCTTAGCTTTTTATCCTACCATTCTTCTATCTTTTCCCTTCCTTTCCTTTTCTCTTATTTGATAAAATATACGCTGATATTTACTTTGTATATTTATAGACATTATTAGGCAAGATTACATTCTTTATGAAACTGAAGATTTACAGTAAAAAATATTATCAAGGATAATTTTGACTCCATCATCTTTATTAATTATAAAATATAAGACTTCTGTAAAACATGACTGTACTATTTCTAAAGCTGTTACCATTTACCAAGTTTAGATTAAAAGAAGCATGGAGAAGGAAGGTAAAAAGTATGATTGAAACACTATCTTAGATTTTTATTGAGTTTAAACAAGTTTTTTTTAATTGACAAAATATTTGTACATATATTGTTATGATACCTTGATTTATGTATGCAATGTTTAATGATCAAATCAGGGTATTTCTCATTTTTATCTCATCAAACACTGATCATTTCTATGTGTTAGGAAATTTTGTTACTGTTCTAGTTTTTTTTTTCTTTTTTTTTTTTGGTAGACTATAATTAACCTACCATGCTATGGAATATTGCAGCTTATTCTTTGCTCTTACTGTACTTTAAAGCACCTTATTTAGCCTCTCTCCCCTTAATTGCATCAAAGTAGACAGGTCTGTAGGCCATCATGTTAAGTGAAATAAAACACACCTAACTGGTTGTACATTGCAACAGCAACCTAACAACCAATTAGGTCTCAATCACTATAACAAAATATTAGAGATATCCAACTAATAAGGTAAAAGATTTATTTTGGTTTGTGGTTTCAGTCTATCGTTACTTGGCCCTGTTGCTTTGGGACTGTACTGGCCCAGTACATCACTGCTAGAGCATGTTGTGAAAAAAAGAAATCTTATTTACCCAATGGTAGTCAGAAAGCAAAAAAAAAAAAGACAAAGAGGAAGAGTCCTTTGTCCCAATATCCCTTGCTCCCAATGTCCTAGTTTTCTTCTACCAGCCCTAGTTCCTAAAGGTTTTTCCACCTCCCAATAGTGCTACAGGCTTGTAGCCAAACTTTTAACATGTGGGTATTTGGGAGACATTTGATATCCAAACTATAGCAGACAAAAATTGCATGTTTTCATTCACTAGTGAAAATTTTAAAAAAATTGATCAGAAGACAAACAGTGGAATAGTGGTTACTGGAAAATGGAAAGGGAAACAAGAGAGGACTGAGAGAGGTTTGACACATTTTATATAAACAATTACTAACTTACTGCTTGTGTGTGCTCTCTTTTACATGTTTCAGAGTGGCAGGAAGATGTCTTACAATTTAGGAATATTTAATATGGCAGACTGATTAGGATGTTCTCTAATAGGTGTTCACATTGAAAAAGATATTATGTTTTCTTTTCTTATGATCTTTTGCCCCTAAAATGTTTGTTTGGCAGAGATGGGAATGAATAACTAAATTAGCCATAAGTCGTATTATTCAAAACTTTCCTGGATTGATAATTTATCCAAATTTGAAAATGTTTTTTTAAACAAAAACAGGTTTGAATAAAGCTTCTGGTAAATTATAAAGATAAGTAATAAACTACTCAGTACTTTTTAAGAACACATTTTATAAAATTTCAAATGTTCACTAGAGAAAATGGTAAAATGACCCCTCATGAAGATATACCACTTACATAATGAAAAGCACTGTGCCAAGAGGGGAAAAGCCAGAGAAGTGGGGTACCCATATGTCAGTGGCAATTGTTGATGTTTTTAGCATAAACTTTGACCTCGTGGTCAGTTCTGATAGGCCTAATTAGAATCAGTAACTAGAGACTATCTGATTCATATTCAAGAATATTCTTGAGCATAGATAAAGAATTAAGATTAAGATAGGACTAGAGACTAGGTAGGATTTTAGGCACTGTGCTCCATGATGTGGAAAAAAGGCCAATTAGTCATTTAGGACAAAGTGACCTAATTCATATTACCATTTTGTCTCTGACATTAGATGCAAATCATTATGAAAGTTACCAGTAGGGAATAGAGTAAAGGAGAAACTCCAAGGGGAACTCAGAGAACACCAGTCATTAATTACAGAATATCATATGAAAGAAATCAGAACAGTGAAAGTTAGAATGTCATTTCCATACTTTTTTCCCCCTTTAGATTTCTCCCAGGTTTTTCTTTTCCTTCCTCTTTTCAAGCTTGAATTGCAATTTTGAATTGTATTAGAGAGTCTGGGCTATAAAAAGATTTTGCTTAAACTCATTAAACTGTAAAACTGCTTGTATGTTATATCTTTGCCAATTTTTAATCTGAAGGTCTGAAAGACAGCTCTGCAGCTATGAAAAATGAGTAAGATTCCTGATTGAAATTTGGGCACATGGTTCTTAGACCCAGAAAGAGTCTTTCGATGGCATCAAAATGAACAATAAATGCCTACTCTAAGTTTTTTTTAATCATCTATACTTCTTCCTCTATGTGATTCACTCTGTTCAGTAGTTCTCGCTCATGACAGTTCTGCACAAGTTGTATCATAATAAAGCTTAGAGAATGTTCTGCAATGAGGGAGTTACGATTCCATAAACAATTTTATGTTGGTATAAAGACACAAGCAGGAATTATAACTTACTTATGCCTCTTGATAGTCTTTTGGCTTAGGCCTTTATGTCATCTCTATATTTTATGTTATGGTTTTAAAAAAAATAGTAATGTTTTACCATTTATTAAGGACCTATGTGTATGTGTCAGCAATATTCTAAGTGCTTCACATTTAGTAGTTTATTCAATCCTCACACCAGTCCCATAAGAACCACATTATTATTTTCCATCTTTTTACAAATAGTAGAGGATTTCTGAAGCACAGAAATGTTTAAAGTGCATAGTCTCCCAGAGCACAGAACTAGTTAATGGCTGAGCAGGGATTCAAATTTGGGGAGTCTGTCTTCAAATGGTTCCTAACCATTAGCCTATACAACACAAAGAAGCAATACAAGAGAAATAATCAAAATATAAAAATATTTTCAGTCAGTAGTCATTTATAAATATGACTACTGGTTTCTAATTGTTTCAAAATTCAAGGTAATAAAAATGGGAATCAAATTGTTCAAATGCAATTTTTTTTTATTTTGGTAGAGAAGGTAGTCTTTGTTTAAGGATTTATAAAAGGCGATTAGAAAGACAATCAATAATAAAAAATATTTAGGTGAATAAAAATTCAAAGTATTCTTCCTTTGGTTTCTTTAAAGCACATAAAAAATGAGTACCAAGGATGATTTCATGGTAGCTTGGGGGGACTCCACTAGACTCAGGATTAGGCAAAGTAGAACTTTGTTGCCATAGAAAAGCAAAAGGAGACTATACATCTGCACAGTAAAGTGGCAGGTGCTTCACATTTTGGCGGATGCCATCAGGAAAGTATGAGTTAGGGAACCAACACTCTCAGCCCCAGCCAACAAGCTGATGTGTACCTCCTCCAGCTCTCCTACCTTCAGGTGGATGACCATAAGTTGTGTTTGACATTTCCCATAATTTCCCCATGGGACTAAACATTTTGATCTAGTGATAGCTGTCTTGGTGTGCTGTGTTCTGGCTTTGGTTTGTAATATTTATTCCTGCCTAATGAACTATGCCAAATTTTAGTGGCTTCAAACTACAACCATTTGTACTGCATTTCAGAGTTTTACAAATCAAAAATTTTGGCAGAGCCCAGCTCTACATTTCATTTGATTCACATGACACCAACTGGGGACACTCAGTGGTGCTCATTTGGTGACTATGTTGGTGTGGAGGATCAAAATAATTTTGCTCACATTCCTAACACCTCTGGTGGGCAGCTGAAAGACTGAGCCTAGTGGGTTTTCCCTCCCTATCCATGAATTAGCCCTCCACCTGGTCTCTCTAGCTAGGTCTTTCAATAGACAAGAAGTGGGAGCTGCCAGTGTTTTAAGGCTTCATTCTAGAAGTTGCCATAATACCCTCTGCAATATTCTGTTGGTCAAAGAAATCATAAGTCTGTCTCCTTGCACCAGATTGGAGGAGAGGGAGATAGAATCCTTCTCTTGATCTTAGGGTTTTTAACATTTCTGACCCTCTTTAAACTGTCACACAACTTTACTTCTCTTTCTCCTTCTAGTGTTTTTATCTATTTTAAATTTTTATCACCCCAAAAATACCTTCTCTGAAATCATTTTCTCTGTTAGTTGGGGAAACCAAACTAAGGAAATTTTACATTTGCCTCCAAAAAGTGGGGAACTTTTATATATAATCTTTATTTTGCTTCTTGTAATATCCTGTAGAAGTAGATGTCTCTACCTATTTCTCATTAAATGGGTCATGGGTGAGAGACATGAGCTGCTTTGTCAAGTAAGCAGGAAAATTGAAGCTTTTCAAGCTTTAACTATAGTGTTTTTGCCTCTGTATCTATAGATGAAATAAGGAGAATAACCTTGAAATGAGTCATTTACTTAAAGCAAGATTGATTTGTAAATGTCAAGCAGGACAGTACATAGAGTACTGTTTCTCATCTTCTTTTTCCTCTTTTAACTCAGTTGAGAGATTCAGCTGGATTTAAGATACTTTCTTTTCTGATAATTCATCAAATGATCCTATCAGTATGAAGTCAAAGGGGGTGGTAATTGGCTTACTCAACCTCATGTCAATGAGTGCCACAGCTTCCCTGATCCCTAATTAGATTTCCCAGGCAGTAGGACAGAAGGGGCAGTAACTTTCACTATTTTAGGCACCTTCCTGCTCACATTCACCCCTTGTTTTAGTCAGCTTTTTTTGCTGCTGTAACCAAAAGACAAGAACAATTTTAGGGGAGGAGAGGCGAGACCTCTGTTCATCAAGGACAGAATGTATATCCCAAAGGCACAACCCCAGGGACCCCCTTCTCCACCCACCTCCTACTTGCCTTCAGTTACCACCTAGTTAATCTCTATCAGGAGATAAATTCACTGATCGGATGAAGGCTTTCATAACCCAATCATTTCACCTATAATCCCTCTTGCATTGTCTCAGACATGAGCTTTTGGGGGACACCTGGTATCTAAAACATAATACTGCTCTTTTATTTAATCCTCACTTCAAGATAATAATGGGATTCTTTAGATGAAGAAACTAAGGCTTGGAACTAAGGTAGCAAGCAGGGATTTTAATGCAGTCTGTCTGGCCATGGAGCAGATAGATTCAACTACACTTTTCTCTTTCCAATAAGAAGAAAATGCTTAGTGGTGATTTCCCTGTGGGTGAATTGAATTGCAGGCCTTGGGATACCATGAGGTTCTTTTGTACTGCAACTAGTCGTTTTAGTGCCCTGCTGGGGAAGTTGAAGCAATTTTCTCCTGCATGATAGGGCTCTAGATTTTATTATTATTTTTAAACAGCTCCTATTGAGGTCAAGTTTGACCTACTCCTGATATGATTGCTTTTCTACTTCTCCATGTTTTCTGAGGCTGCCTGTATTCTTGGCTGTTCATTCTTACAAATCACTGGTTTTTATTTTCTAAGTACTCACAATCTAGTTCTTCCTATCGTGTTTATTTTGTTCAAATGCCATTTTCGAACCCTTAGCATTTCCAGATAGTACAGTTGATGAAAAAGGTTTACAAGAAGAAGCACCTCATACCCTTGCTAACATGATGTTATCAATTTAAAAATTTCTTTGCCTGTATAATGCATGAAAAAATAGTATATCATTGCTTGAAATGCCATTTACCTAATTATATCTAAGCAACTCTCCTATTTATTTTCTAAGTTTTCTTCTTTTTTTAATTGCATTATTTTGTTAATATTCTAAAATTGATTTGTAAACTTTCTATGTATATTAATACTTATATTTTGGGTGATGTAAGTGTACATTATTTTTTTGAAACAGAGATTGAACCCAGGAGCATATAACTCCTGAACCATATATCCAGCCCTTTTTATATTTTCTTTTGAGACAGAGTCTTGCTAAGTTCTTAGGGTCTCCATAAATTTCTTAGGCTATCTTTAACTTTGTGATATTCCTGTCTCTCAAGTTGCTGGAATTACAGGCATACACCACCAAACCTGGTTAAATTTTTCTTATAGTCTATAATTTCTATTTTAATTTTGTTTATGGCATATTTTTTATTCAGAAATATTTAATTTTTAGGCAATCAAATTTATAATATTTTCCTTTATGGATTCTGGTTTTGCTATTTTGTTTAAGAACCAATAACAGAATAATACAAATATTCTCTTAAATTTATTATTACATTTTAATATATAATCTTAGATGATACTGTGTGTATTTCTCCACCTAACTAATTTTCCCATCTATTGCTATCTTCTATCCTCAATAAAAATCAAAGTTTATTTAAAAATATATATCCTTAATGTTCCTATTTACAAGAATGTTTTCATATATTTCTCTTTATTTGGTTGCTAGTCTATTTTAATTAATTGTCTGCTCTAATACCATGAACTGTGTGTGTGTGTGTGTGAAAGAGAGAGAGGACGAAGACAGAGAGAGAAAGGGAGAGAGACATGACAGCCTTTTTCTTTTTAGTAGGGACATTTGCTGCTATAAGTTATTCAAAACACTACTTCTGACCTCAGAAATTTTGATATTTTGTGTTTTCGTTATCATTTGGTTCTAACATTTAATAATTTCCACTGTAGTTTCTAATTTGATCCTGGAATTATTTAGAAGTGTGTGTTTTGATTTCTAAATGTTAAATTTGATTTAGTTAGAGAAATTACTCTGTGATTTTAATCCTTCTAATTATATCAAAGCATGTTTTATGGTTTGGTATGTGGTCCATCTAGATGAATGTGCTCTACACACTTATTAAAAATGTTGTATTTTGTAGTTAGTTGCTCAGTATAATATTATATAAAAATAAGTTTATCAATTAGTTCAAGATAATAGAGGTGTTTATTTTATCTCTGACTTTTTACTTTTTATTTTGTTTAGTAATTCTATCAGTTTCTAAGGAAGGGATGGAAAATCTCCTCCTGTGTGTGTGGAACAATCTATTTCTCCTATTAATTTTTCAGTTTTTGTTTTTGAAGTTTTGAAGATCTGTAATTTGGCATATAGACATTTATGATTGTTATATCTCCCTGATGAGTTTAGCTTTTATTATCAAGATACTCTTTTTATCTCTGGTAGAGTCTTTTAGGAAGGCTATTTAATCTAATATTAATATAACTGCACTAATGGTCTTATACATTCCATTTGCAAGTACATCATTTTTCTTTCATTTACTTTCAAATTACTGTTGTCATTATATTTAAAGTTGGTCTCTCTAGAGTTGCATCTTGCTATATTTTTCATTATGTTAATTATTGTTTTTTTAATTGGAATGATTAGACCACAATAGAAGTTCAGTCTCCATTTATTCTCTCCTTCTGTTTGTCCTCTATTTTTAAATTTCTCTGTTCCATCTTTCTTGCTTTCTTTTGGGTTTTTTTGTTTTGTTTTGTTTTTTTAAAGACTTTTAACCTACTTGCCTTTTAACTGTATTTCTTAGAATTAGTTTCTTAGTGTTTGTTCTACACATCTTTAATTTTTCCCCATCCTGCTTGGAGTTAATATTGTGCCACTATTCATAAAATTGTAAGAAGCTTGCCACCATATGGTGCCATTTTTCTCCACCTCCATTTTGTGTATATTTTTGTCAAATAAATTACATCTACAGATACAATAAACCCTGCACAATGCCACAATGCTGTTAAAAGTTTGACTTGAAACAGCTATATGCAAACTTCCCTCCATAAAGACAATTCCTAGTTGTGTTTATTTCTTCCTCAAAATGCATGATATCATTTCAATTCACTCTGAAGAATTCCTTTAGCATGTCTTGTAGAATGCATTTTCTGGTGACTAATCTCTTAATGTTCTGTTATCTTTATTTTGTATTTTATTTTAATTTCATCATCATTCTTGAAAGATTCTTTCAACACTTTAGGCTGTCATTCCACAGATTGAAATGTTCCGTGTATAGTGTATTGTTTTCTTCTAGCTGCTATCATGATTTGTCTTTTTATACTTGGTTGGTTTTCAGTGATTTGGCTATAATATGCCTATGTGTCATTTCTTTTGTATCCATATTTATCATAATTGTAGTTTATTATGCTCCTTAACTGTATGATTTTTGTCTTTTGTAAACATTCCTGTTTTTATCACTTTTTTCAAAAATGTTTTCTATTCCTTTTCCTATCTTCTTTCTGGGACTTTAATTACATCAATGTTAGCCCTATCACTATGGTCCTTTGGTACATTTTTTTTTCAGACAATATGTTTTCTGTTGTAAGTTTCTATTGATCTGTGTTGGAGTTAGCTTGCTTTTTAAAAAAGTAATATATAATCAGCTATGAATATCCTCTGATTTTTAATTCAATATTTTGTATTTATTTCATAATTTTCAACTTGTTTCTCAGCTGAAATTGTTTTATGTTTTATTATGAACATATGTTTCATTCTGACTTTGAATATAGTAACAAGTTACTGATTCAAAATTCTTTTGAGCCTCTTTCAACTTCTTGGACTTCTCAGGGACAGGTTTTGTTTTTGTTTGTTTGTTTTTTTCTTATACTTTACTCTTTCTGAATAAATCTAGTAATTTTGAATTGTATACTGAATATATTAGTGGTATACTATAGAGACTCAGATTCTGTTTCAGAAGGATTCTGATATTTTCTTTTGTCAGGCAGTTAATTTGGCTGAATCTGTGTCTTTCATGCATTGCATCAGAAGAAATCTCTGGTTTGTTTAGATTTAATTGGCAGCCTGAAATCTACCCCATATATGTGAGATAAGGGGTTAGCCAGAAATGAGGGTAGAATATACACATAGAATTTTGGACTTTTCCAATTTGAGTTAATTTTCTGGGATTCCTACCCAGCCTTGTTTTCCTACTGCGGAAATTGCCTGACCTCTGTCCTCTAGGTGTTCTGAGTTTTTGTCCTCTTGCTTGGCATGGAATAGGAGCTAAACTTAGGTAAAAAGCTATGAAAAGTTCACTTGCCTAGTACCTAATAATAATTTTATAAATTTGTGATAGCTAGTAAGTATGAAATTCTTCTCGGCTTGTTTCTTGACAATTTTTCTGCATTTGTTATTTGGTATAGAAATTTCACTTACTTTGTCTAGTTTAAACACAACATATTACAGTCAAATAAAAAAATGCCTTAAATAAAAAAAAATTACATAAAGGAAGAGTTTATGAGAATATCATATCTCTTTTTATCTATTTTGATTTTATTTCTTGTAATCAATAAATTATGTTAATTTCTTTTTTCTTTATATGCATATATTAATTATTAAGCTTAGGCATTTTTACTGTCTTTTTATATGTTCTTTTTAAATACTTTTTTTGAAATATTTTAATGCCATTTTCAAGTGGCTTTTTCTGGTATGATGAGAAACAGGTTATTTATGTAACTATATTCAATACATAAGCATATTACCAATAAATTAATAATTCATATGTTTATAGTAGACCCTCTTGGGATTACTACTAATGTAACATGGTATAATAATATCAGGGCATTAAAATTTTTGTTCTGTTTCTTAAAAATAGTCTATCTCTTTTGCTATCTTATTACATTTACTAACGTCTCTAATATTTTGAATAATAAATTTATAATAATAAAATATGTGCTTACATCTCATTGGTAAAATAGTAAATTTTTAAAACCTTTTGGAAAATATTTGGTTTGGTAACATTTAATAATTACCCATAATATTTTTAAATCTGCATGTCTATTGACTAAGTGATTTCTTCTTCAAAAATCTTTCTTCAATATAAATGAAGACTAGTACATGGTATATATGTTAAGTTGTAATCATTTCTTCACTATTTTAAATTGCAAAAAGACCCACTGGAGAATAGCATGAATGTCCATAAATATAGAAGTAGTTGAATAAATTGTGATAGGCACATAATGTGAAATATTATGTGGTCTTTAAAACAAATCAGTCTGTTTGTTCATGTGAAATGATGTATACTTTATATGATAAAACAAGTGGTAAGAGCAATCCTAATAGCTGTGGGGATTATCTCATTGTGTTTTGATTTGCATTTCCTTGATGGTTAGTGATTTTGAGCATCTTTTCATAAGGGTATTTATATGTCATTTTTAGCAATATCTATTCATGGCTTGTATTCATTTTTTAATGGGATTATTTGATGCTTTTGCAAGTGAATTGTAGGAATGCTTTATGTATTTTGAGTATTAGTTGTTTATCATATATATGATTTATAAATATTTTCTCCCATTCTGTAGATTGTCTTTCATCTTACTGATTGCTTCCTTTGCTGTACAGAAAACATCTTTGTTTCTTGTAATCCCACCTGTTTATTTTTGCTTCTGTTTTTTGCCTGTGATATCATATCCAACAAATCACTGCAAATGCCAGTGTCAAGTTTTCTCTTCATTTTCCATTGTAGTTTTGTGGCTTGAGATTTTACATTTTAGTTTTTAACCCATTTTGAATTGGTTTCTCCATATGATGTAAGATACACATTCAATTTCATGATCTTGCATGTGGGTATCCAGTTTTCCTATTTTCATTTGTTGAAGAGATTTTTTTTTCTCCATTGTGTATTCTCACCCACCACCATTTTGTGGGCTTAAATTAACCACTGATGGGTTTATTTCTAGGTTTTACTTTTTGTTCCATCCATAATATGTCTTTTGTGCTAGGACTGTACTGTTTTGATAGCTAAAGCTCTATAATATATTTTGAAAACAGCTACTGTAATACCTCACTTTGTTCTTGTTGAAAATTACTTGGGCTATTTTGGTAGATTGGAATATAGAAAAGAGAGAGAGATCATATACATTATAGGAGGAAATGTAAATTGATATAGCCATGATGAACAGAATATTGTATTTTCTCAAGATGTAAGAACAGAACTACTGTATGATCCAGAAATCCCATTTCTGAGTGTATATCAAAAATGACTGAAATTAGACTCTCATAGAGATATGTGCATTCTCATGAACATTATAACTCTATATAACCTTTTTATAGTAGCAAAGACAGGGAAACAACATGGGTGTTGATTGACAGAATAACTGAAGAAAGAAAATGTGCTGTACACATTCTATGAAATATTGTTCATTACAAAAGAAGGAAATTCTGGTTTTGTAACAACCCAAATGAACTTGGAGAATAAATAAACTATACATGGGACATCAGATAATTCACTTATACCAGGAATCTATAGTATCAAACTCATAAAAAAAGAGTAGAATGGTGCCTAACGGAGGTTTGGGAAGAGGGAATTGAGGATATGTTAGTCAAAGGTCACAAAGTTTCAATTATGCAAAATGTATAAATTCTTGGGATCTACAATATAGTTCCTGTGGTTAAGACATACCATATTTGTATGAAACTAGATATTATGTTCAGTGTTCTTACAACAACAAAAAGAAGAAAAAAGAGGAAAGAGGAAACTTTTAGAGTTAATAGGTTTATGGTGATGGTTGCACAGCAGTATACTTTCCTTCCAAGTTATCAAGATGTGCTTATTAAGTATATCCACCTTTTGGTATGTGGATTTTACTTAATTTTAAAAAAGAAAAAAAAGAAAAGGAAATTAAAAAATAAAAACAAACCAACAAAATCCAGCTTTTATTTAAAGTTATGTATATATTTTCTCAGTGTTGAGAAGAAGAGAAAATTATATGAACATATTTCAAATGTTTACAGACATTGAGAGTAGGATATGGAAGAGTATATAACAACTTGTAAAGTTGGTAACATTTGACAGAATATGGACTTAAGGAGAAAAAGGAGAAATGATTTAATGCATTATATCCACTGTTTTATCCACCATTTGTCATCCAAGTATTGCTAAGATAAGTATAATGCTAAGAACCCTTGTTATAAACATAAAATTAAAAAAAAAAAAACATAACAGCAGTGCTGTAATTAGATTGCATTCCTTTATTTTCATAGTTTCTTTTTTCTAATATTTATAAATGTGTTTCTAAATTAATCCTTGGTAAACCCCAACTAAATCAGCTTACATAAATATGTAAGAGTCCTTAAGACCTTCAAGGAATCTACACAAGACCATATTACCTAAAAATAGAATGCACTCAGAAATATTGGAAATTTATATGGGTATATTTAAAGTAAAAAACATTGTGTATTGGATTTTGAACTTTTGAATGATTAGCACTGATGGTTTCACACATATAATTTTAATATTTATCCACAGCATTTGTAGGAGATATTTGCTATCACCTTTAATTCAATATTGGATTGATTTTGAAACACTTCTTAGATATGCTCAAATGTTCCATTCACTTGACTAGGCTAATTTTTAATATTACCCAGACACCACTGGCTTCCTGGCTGTTTTTGCAATTAACCTCTAGCCTATTGACAACAACACTTTTAATTATTATGCCCTATATTTATGAAATAGAGTATGTCCTCTAAAATAACAGGCTATTGATTTCAATTGCCATTTTAAATGCAATTGAAAATCTAATCATTTTTTGTAAAGCTACTGAATATTCATTTACCATACTTCTGTGTTCCATCAATACAAAACTTGCTTCATCTTAAAAGATTTTGACAGTATTTTATTCAATAATATTCATTAAATAACAAACACTTGTGCCTGCCATTCTGTTGTTTCAACAGGAGTTAAAAGAGACAGCTTTTTTGAAATATGTGTATGGTCTTTCTTCCTTTTTGTATAATTTATATCAAATTATATTTTAAAATGCCATTTCATGGTAGAATATATGTCTAGTTTAATGACCTATTTTCTCCACTCTCAGTTTGACTCTAGTTAGAGGACTAGACATTAGTTACTTCATGTGATGCATTAACATATTTTCTTTGGGTAAATTAGTGGGAGGCTGTTTGAAGACAAATGCTTTCTTTTGTATCTTCTCTAAGTTTTATATAGAATGTTTAAGCTGTATGATTACATTTCACTGAATACAAAGTATGCCTGAATTCAATTTATATTTTAAGTTATTTATACACTAAACAATATTTCTGAGAGGTTATTATCTGCTAGAATTTGTGTTAAGCTTTTGTGAATTATTTTATTTAATCATAATTTAAATATGTGATTTTAAAAATGTAAGTTGAAATTTCCAGATACTTTGCTTCAGTTAATTAAAGGAATATACATTAAAACTAGAATAAAAGTCATGTTATTAAAGACATCATTGTTTTATTTTAAACAATGGTAAAAGTAACCATTTATGGTTATTTATGACAAGGGAACTGATTCAGATTCTATTTCTTCTTGCCTATATGTTGAAGTCTAAAATATGACCCTTCTTATCTATTTATTAGTAATTTATTTATTTATTTATTCCATAAGAATTATCATATTGTATGCCAATCATGACGTTTGCAGGCACTGCTTAAATGAACATGAATCACAGTTTATGACCTGGAGGAGCTTTATATCCAGAAAAAGTAAACAAAAACATTACAAATTTATTTTGAGAAATGATGCAACAGTAGTACAGGTAATGATCATGAAGGAGTAACAGTACATAATGACCATGTGTAATTGCAGTCACTTCTAATGAACAAATGTTTAAAGAAAAGGATTAACAAGAATGCAGACACATGTTACAGTGTGTGCATCGAAAATTGAGAAATGTGAACTGAAAGATGAGATCTGGAGGATTTCTAGAAATCCAATGTGAGTGAAGTGTCAGATTCAAGAGCAGAATGGCAGCCGGGTGAAGTGGCTCATGTCTGTAATCCCAGCAGCTCCGGAGGCTGAGGTAAGAGGATCCTGAGTTCACCAATCCTCAGCAATTTAGCAAGGCCCTAAGCAACTCTGTGAGTTTCTGTCTCTAAATAAAATACAAAACAGGACTGGGAATGTGGCTAAGTGGCCACGTGCTCCTGAGTTCAATTCCTGGTCCCCACCCCACCAAAAAAAAAAAAAAATGCAGAATGGCAGGCAAGAAATTACATTACATAAGTCAGAGGGGTGGGATCCTGATATGATTTATTTTCAAAAATGATGAGATTATATTTATCTTTTAGTTTTTAAGAAGATTTTTATGACTAATATTGAGTTCAAGGTAAATAACTAGGGAAGGTAAAAAGTATGTTAGGAAAACAATGGAAACAAGGGAAAGAAACAGGTCAAATTTGAGTCATTTAAGTGAGGTTAATCAGGAATGCTACTAAGACAATCTTGACTCACATAAAGAAAAAGCTAGGGTAAAGAGATATTGGGGAAACTAAGGAAGATGGAAGATTGAGAAGGTTACATTCCAAGCTGCTCCTGCTGAGAGACTGAGATAGTGGATAAGCAGCTTCTTAGTGAGGTGGGTAAAAAAAAGATTTTATTGGGATTTAATACTGAACACTCAAAGCAGCTTGGGGACTCAGAAGGTCAGATACAATGAAATAAGGAAGAAAGCCCACCACCAGCATTAGCTGCCAAAGCTGACTCATCACAGGCAAAGCAGGGACGGGGACAAAGGAAGCCACAGTTTAGGTGGCTCCATGGCATGTCTCATGGGGAAATATGAGATCAAGGACATTGCTGGATTAATATAGAGGCTGTATTGCACAATATCCTCTTGTAGGAAAGATGCCCTGTGTTTCCTGGTTGTCTTCAGAGAGCCAAGGCAAGACCCATCTTGTCACTGTGCTATGGTGGTCAGCAGTGGGACCAGTAGGGACCAGGAGCCAAGATCTGGGAAATCTGAACTGGGTTCCAAAAATGGACCAGAAAGATGCCTGCTTCATGAACTAGACTGTGCCTAAGAGACCAGGAGAAAATCAGGTGTAGAAAGTGTTTTACCAAACACTTTCAAGGAGACCTGAGAGAGCCCAAGTTCCCTCTTCCCCTCTGCTTTGAGTTTAGTGGCTCATGCAACTAGCGGGCAGGTCAGGAATAGGAATTTGAATGGGCTGGCAAGAGTGACTGTGCACTTGGGAACTGAGCATGGGAGACCAGGAAGGGCATGTTCCACAGGCAGCATGGGGTTGGGGTGGGGCAAGAGATTGGCTCCTAGGCCTCATGAGTAAATCCCAGGGGAGTCTCCTGGGGTGAGTCTCCCAGCATGGATCAGCAGTTGCCAGGCCCTGGGTAGTGCTGATTTAATTTCTCCAAAACAATCATTACTCAACAAGCAAAGCAGGAGGCATCACAATTCCAGAACTTAAATTATACTATAGAAGTATAGTAACAAAAATGGAATAGTATTGTCACCAAAACAGGCATGAACACAACAGTGGAACAGAATAGAAGAGACAGAGACAAACCCACATAAATACAGTTATCCCGTACTAGACAAAGGGACCCGAAAATATATATTAGAGAAAAGATAACTTCTTTAAGAAATGGTTCCAGGACAACTGTAAATCCATATGTAGTAGAATGAAATTTAACCCTTATTTCTCATCATGCACAAAACTCAAAGTGGATCAAAGACCTAGGAATTAGATGAGAAACCCTGCATGTACTTACTAGAAGAAGGTGTAGAGATAACACTCCGATGTGTTGCCTTAGGAACTCACTTCCTCAGCAAGACTCCTAAAGTGCAAGAAGTATAATAAAAAATCAACAGATGGGATGAAATAAAACTAAAAAGCTTCTTCACAGCAAAGGAAACAATCAAGAATGTGAATAGAGAGCTCAGAGAATGGGAGAAAATCTTTGCCAGCTATACCTCAGAGAGGGCTTTAATTTCCAGGATATACAAAGAACTCAAAAAGCTTACCACCAAAAAACAAACAAACAAAACAACAACACCAAAACAAACAAACTCATGGTCCATGAGCATACAATGTCCTAGAAAGCAGTGGGAAAAAGTTTCAAATGAAAGGCAAAAGAGCAAACTGATAAGAGGTGCCCTGGTGATAACATGCCTTGCCTCTAATTATAATTCACTGTGGTGTGATCTTGAGCAAGATGTCTCAGAATGTGAGGTTCCTCAGCTATAAAATGGGAATAATGGTTCCTACCTTTTATTAGTTGTTTTAAGGATTAATAAAAAGCAATACTCGAGACCTAATAGGTTGCCAACAGCTGTTTCTCAATATTACTATCTGAAAAAGCTGGTCAAGCATTCCAAAATTTGCAACAGGCAAGTGAGAGACATTTTCCATCCAATTTGTCTTGCAAATGGACATAGGTGTTTATTTTATTATACTTTCTTCTCATCAGAGACACTCATGGTATAAAATAAAATTAAAAATGTAAAACTTAGAAATCTATCTGTTTCATTATTGAAAGAGAGGAAGCTAATCCAGCATAGTCAAAGACAAAAGTCACTTGCTTCTCTGAAAATGTAGTTACTTACGGGGTATATCAGTATAATATTGGAGAAAGTTTCCAAGATAAAAAATTCTCCTAATCTACTGAGAGCCACCATAACACATTGATATGGTTTTGATAACCATGTCAAAAATAACTGACTGCATTGAATAATGGTCCAAAGGGAATATAAGCCTATGGAAACTGTTTCTCTGATAATTGTATATTTTCCTATCATGTTTCTTACCACTTTCCTCCTACTTTAAATTGAAGAAGACATGTAAAGAATGACTAAGCAAAGCTTGTATTGTTATTTATTTGTCACATGAAGACGATTGTCACTAGAAGCAGCATACAAGGTTTATTTCTCCCATCAAGGTTGAGGGCAAAAGTAAGCATTGGGCCTGTTTCATTGCAAGCATCATCCCACATGGGAACTTGAGAAGTGAATTCATCATTTCCAGACAACATTTGCTACATTTGATGAAGTTTGCCTCTGATGCACATGGATTACCCTTAAGGCATTATAAGTTTCATAAAATTAGAAAATATATAGTGTGTGTTCTATAATGGGCATGAATTATAAGCATCTTTTGCAAACCTGGTGAAACAGCATTTCTAAATTATTAGTACTTATCTGCCCCGTCAGTGTACCTGAATTTGAGGGCAAGTGTAAACTGATATTTTGCAAGTTTAGGTGGCTATATAGAAACATACCTTTAATTCAAGATTTTTTAAATTAATAAAAAAATTAAGAATGAATACATCCACTATATAGAAATAATAATATGCCATTTACATGAACACTATTATTTGCCTGATGAATTATAAGTAGTTCACCTAGCACTCTTAAGCTAACTTTCAATTTCTTCTAATTAAGTAGGCGCTGAAAATACCTATGCAGACATGGGTAAAAAGGTGATCTCTGTTCTCATCATTTCAATATTCATTTCTCTTGTTGTCTGGGTTATGGTGAGATATATATATATATATATATATATATATATATATATATATCTTTTTTTTTTTTTTTTTTGTAGCCCATGGCATGCTGCAGTGAAACATTGCCTTGTGGTTTCATAGTACCAGGGCACTAGCTTTGGTGTTGGGCAGATGTGTTCATATTTGCTGGCGTGCTACTCACTGATTTGGTGATGTGGTCAAGGCATCTCCCATGATAAGCCTTGGTTTTTGCAAAAGGAGAGAATAGTATGAGTTTACATGTTGTTTTGAAAATCAAATAAAACAATAGCTATAAGTTGACGGCCTCAATGTCTAACACATTGTAAAGTTTTTATCATTAGTATTGTTGTCACCAGCTTGGCCAATTTCTCAATTACATAATATTCTTACTCTCCAATGTAAGATGTGCGTAGAGTTCATATTTTTATATAATTAAAGTCTTAATTGTTCCTATTAATATTAGGATTACTTCATTTAATAATGCTTTCTTAAAATGCTTATTGCCAACTTTTATAAATAAATTCTTTCCAAATTTAGATCCAGTCTTAGAGATAATTTTCTCTTTCTTCCCTGAAAATTGTTTGCATATTTATTTTCCAGATTCTCAGAAATATATCCTTTCTTCAATAGTATCCTTTAGTTCACAGATAAATCTGAATCTACTGGATAGAAATTAGAAAGAATGTACCTCAATTATACAAAGAATATCATTTAGCTTGCATTTGTTCTCAAAGTGAACTTTCACTTTAGAGAACCATGAGTGCTTTTTAAAAAAAAATTTGTCAACACAAAGTTTCATTATTCAATCATTTTATATTTATAATAAAATCTCTACACATATCTGCAGATACAGATCATGTATTTTTACCTATATGCTTTTTAAATTTTAGGGTTTTTTTCAATAATAGGGATTAAACTCAGGGGCACTTTACCATTGAGCTATTTTATTTTTATGTTGAAACAAGGTCTCCATAAGTTGCTGAAGCTGGCCTCAAACTTCCGATCCTCCTGCCTCAGCCTTCCAAGTCACTAGTGTTTCAGGAGTGTGTCCCTGTGCCTGGCTTATTTATTTTTCTTAATGCTTTTTATTTTTCAGAAACAATAGGAAAATCAGAGACAAAAATGTGAGAGAGATCACAGTGAGATCTTTGTCTCTCTTTTTCATCACTAAGTGGCAATCTTTTTTTATGGGACAGGGATTTTAATTCTGAATTTTTCTGGCAATGATACTGCTTAAAGTCTCCCTAAGGACAGTGGGCTATTTTATAAGATGATGCTTAAACTACAGCAAAGGAATAACTAGAGTCTTGCTCTAGACATGATTGATGATGGCCTTTTATGGAGTAACCAAATTATAAGTGACAAAGATAAAAGGGTGTGACTTTTCTCTAGCATCTGTAGCTGCATCAGCAGAATACTTGACAGGATGCATTGTTTAAGTTGTTTATTCTGATGTACAAAAAAATTAAGAATTTTGCCTGTTTCTTCATAAGTAAGTAAAATGGACATTCAAAAGTTTGTAAAATGAAAGAGGGGTTTACTATTGGGAAATAGAGATTAAATTCTCAATGTAACACTAAATATGCATATGAATGTTTCATATTCAGTACTGTTAAATTGATTGCATTTGGATATAGGTTGCATTTGGATATAGGTTGCATAAACTGATTTCATGTGGATATAGGTTGCATTCCATGTAGTCTGTATTATGTCACTGTAGTAATAGCATCGTATTTATATCTATTTCCCTTGGACACTACTTAATATGAGCACTAAAATACAATTTTATCAAATTAAATTTTTCATAGACCTTTTAAAAATATACTTTTCTTTGTGTGAAAGGTTTTTCTTTCAGTGATTCTCATTTCTCAAGAAAACAGGTTATTGCAATCACAACAAATAATGTACCGCAATGGTTTACACAAATAACACATGTCATCTTGTTTATTGTTTATTCAATTTGAATTTTTAAATCCATTGATGTTATCTTGTTTATACTATCAATCCAAGGCCTGCTCTTAATAAATTTATTTCCCTATCTATAAAACAGTAATCACTTGATCTTTTATTAATTGTTAATTAATACAAGTACACCTGCAATCTTTATCCTTTTCATAATCATAGAGTAACACTTTGCAAAAAGATAATGTGCTTGAGTAAATTGCATTGTCTCAACAGAAGTTGCCTGGGGAAAAAAAAACTGGTGGAAATATTTAATCCACAAAAGCAATGCTATTTGTGGAATACATATAATACAAGTTTTAAATTACATCTAGTTTTATTTTTAACCCTAAGAATACTGTTACACGTATTGCCTTGAGATTGTAATTAGAATATCATAGAACCTGTTTGTTGATAAACATTTTCATAATCCTTGCCATGTTCCACATACAGTCAATCCTCAGTATCCCTGGGGGGTTTGGTTTCAGGACCCCCATGGATACCAACTATGGATGCTCAAGTACCTTATGTAAAATGTGATAGAATTTGCATATAAACTATGTGCATTTTCACATATCCTTTAAACTGTCTCTAGATTATTTTAATACCTACTACAATATAAATGCTGTATAAAACATTTAGAAGATAATACCAAGAAAAAAAGAGTCTGCGTATGTTTAGTACAGACATAATTTTAAAAGTATTTTTCTTGCATAGTTGATTGAATCTCAGAGGCAGATACCACACAGAGGGTAACTGTACTAGTCTTTTATTTTATTTTATTTTAGTGGAGGTGGACATCATACATTTATTTTATTTGTTTTTATTCTTATGTGGTGCTTGGGATAGAACCCAGTGCCTCACGAATGCTAGACAAGCACTCTACCACTGAGCCACAAACCTGGCTCCTGTATTAGTCTTTATAAATATGTATTTAAGAATATTTTTTTAGAATACAAATATTAACTCATTGAAATAGTAATCCTAAGAGACCGTAATTTGCACTTTAGAGGTAAGGAAACAATGACACACAAAGGTGAAATAACTGCCTAAGTTCATGCACCTGGTAAATAGTAGATGTAGGAATAAAATTCTGTCAATCTTGTTATAGACTTTGTTTTTAATCACTATGTTTGATGCTAATATATAGTAGATTTTAAATAATATAGGTAATGTGTATATATGTGCATTATATACAGTACATAATATTATGTATATATTATGCTAGGCAGCAATAAATTTGGAGGAAACAGATTAGAAAGATGTTCTTTTAATTATGTATTAGGTGCTTCTTTGTTGAGATACTTGAAAACTGAATTGGTGAGAGAGGTTTAATTTCCTTAAGAACATTGTCAAATAGAGACTGAACATATGATTTCTATATTCCTTAACTAACTAGCAGGGTGGACATGTTCACCAATTTAACAATTTGAGGGATGGAAAATTCTTTAAATTTTTTTTTCCTCCTGTTTTCTGTTGAATTATTCTGCATTCACATTAGAGTTCAGGAATGTTTTTTTTTTTTTTTAAAAAAAACCCAAATCTGAAGCTGTGTCCCCCTCACTGATCAGTATGCTGGGAGTTGACACCCACTGCTGGTTCTCTTTGAGGAATCGCACAGCACCCTCCACACTTCACAGTGAAATCCCCAACAAGTGCTACCCAGTCTTCCTCCACCAGTGACCTATGTCCAGACTTTTACCAAGTGATTGAAGATTTATTTAAAATAGGTGGTTAATGGAGAGTAATGGTTTATTTTTGATGTTTATATTCTATCTTCACTTAAACTAGAAGAGACAGGGTACAACAGGGTTAAAGAGGGAGAGCAAAAGTTTCATGAATTAGAATCACAAAGAGGACCTGTTAAGATTTCTGGGTCCCATTCCCTGAGTTGATTTCTAAAAAGTTCCCAGGTGATGGCGACTCTTGTGTTTTGGGGGATTGAGCATTAAGAATTTCTAATGCAGAACTTCTATATTAGGACATAAAATGGGATCTGAACTTCCTTGTTATCAAGTTCGTGAATTTCAAGATTAGTTTCTATCATTCATCTCATATCTACCTAGTAGTAGCAAAGGCAAAATTCAGATTCCTCTAAATGTGTGTTCCTGTTGAGTAGTTAATATGTGTACATATTAATGAGATAAAATGTGGTGTTTTGATCCATGTATATGTTGTGTAGTGATCAACTCAGGGTAATTAGCCTATCTATGACCTTAAGGTTTTATAATTTCTTCATGGTAGATAAATTTGAAATCCTCTATTTTGAGATGTATAATGAATTACTGCTAATTCACCCCACTGTGTTAAAAAACAACCAGAACTTATTCCTCTTGTCAAACTATATGATTTTTCCTGTTGAAAAATATGTTCCCATCCTTTCCTCCCTCCCACTCTCCCCAGTGTCTGGTAACCGCTATTCTACTGTTAAATTATATGAGACCTACCTTTTTTAGATTCTACATAGCAGACCATGGAGTGTTTTGTGCCTGACTTATTAATTTAATGGAAGTTCATTAAAAAAGAAAAGAAAACTCAGGTTTTGGGTATGAGGAAAAGTGAGTCAAAGGTGAAAATGTGGATAATGATATCTTAGGGGTCTTTAGAAGTTCACTAGATTAAAATGCATTCAGTAAGTAGGAGGGTTACAGGCAGTGGAAAATATGACTTTTTAAGACTGGTTCATTAATATACTTTTATATAAATGACAATGTAGTAAAATCTAGGAAATATATGTATTTCAAAACATCTTTTGAGAAAAAGTAAAATGGGAGTGATGAAAATATTTAGAAAAAGAAATTAAAATGCTTTTCTCATAATAAAAGTAATTTTCCATATTTTCTATACTGAATGTAGCTCACAAAGTAATTTGTCCTCTTTATTGTAAAGAGTCTGGTTTTGTTAAATATTGTTAAATTTTACTTTAAATGCATACTGTATATTCAATAAATAAATTTGAACGTTCACTCTTTCAGTAAACATGTTAAATTAAGGGCCAATATGCTTACAATATTTAGAATCAAACTGTTATATATTGAGCATCTATAATAGTGTCTGAACCCTGTTAGATATTCAATAAATGTTTTTGAATAAGGCAAAGAATACATAAACACAACGAACCATTTAAAGGACTACCCAATTTCTTAAAGGCAGCATATTAAAAAGAAATCTTCCTAAAATATTTATTTTCCTGGATACAAAGCATATCAGAGTAAATGGTGCTGTGTGCATAACAGGATAAAGATCTCTTGTCAGTGGCATATTTTACAAAGGTAGGCCATTCCAAGGGGGTTTTGTGATCCCTGGCTCTATCCAGCTTCAGTGAATGCCTGCATAAATTCACGTATCCTTGATTCTCAGACAGGAACTACATTCCCACTTCTGTGTCCAGGTAGCTGCTTATGTACCATTTCAAATTGGAAGCTAACCTTTTCAAAATGTCAGCACACTCACTTTACCATCTTTATAATCACCAGCAATTTACATTTATTCAGTAGCTTCACAGCTTGAGTACTGTGTAAAATTCTTTTATTCTCTGAGAACTTGTGTTCCAAGGAAGAACCATCCGCATCATATTACGGTATATCTTTCAACAGCTTCACTGCTTGGGATTGGAAAATTCCATCTTTTTTGTTGATAAGTGAGATTTTCAAAATGACCATCTACTCATAAGTTAATTGCAAACACATGGGGAGTTGAAGTTGATTGAATCTGTTGGGTGTGTGCCTTTTAAATTCTTTTTTAAAAAAATATTTTATTAGCTGTTGGTGGACCTTTATTTATTTTTATGTGGTTCTGAGAATCGAACCCAGTTCCTCACACATGCTAGACAAGTGCTCTACCACTAAGCCACAATCCCAGCCCTTAAATTCTTATTCTTAAAATGAAAGGCCCCCTGCAAAGATGCATGGAAAAAAGTTAGAGGACCAAGTTTCTAGAAAATTTTACAGGATGTGGCCATGTTATTCAACTTAATAATTCTACTGCATTATGTGATTGGACATTTGACTCTTAATTGTATAAATGTTGGAAAGCTAAATTACACAGGTTGCTCAGGCAGCAAGTCATTAGTGACTAATGTTGCTAATGTCTGCATTCTAAAAAAAATGAGTATCTCAGTTTTCTAAAGTATTCTGTTTTACAGAAGCAATGAAAGTCTTTAAATCCCTTAAAGCCATAAAATGAACAATTATATATGGCATCATTAAGACATATCTTCAAAAATGTTAAAAATGGAATTTCTATTTTAATCTTGTTATTATGTCCAGTGAGAGAAAACTTTGATTGTTTTCTTATTATATTGCTTGGAGGATAGAGTTCAGTGGGCAATATGGGTAGGGTCATTTTCTTCTACCTCTGTTCAAGATCCAATTTGGATAGATTCTAAATAGACAGACCTCACAGCTAAGCTGATCCATTATCATTCTCTATACTTGTTTTCCCCAAATACTCTTCTTCTAGTCCAAGGGAAGTGTAAATGAGAGATAAAAGGCAAAATGATATGTTTTTCAGTATTACATGTCCTCTGTTCCTACGGTGTTCGTGATAGCAACACTGTTGGCTTTATCAGATTGATAACTCCAGTAGCCCAGCAGAGAAAAAAATAACCACAGTACAAAAGAACCATATCATTGGTCTTTTCTGTACCCTGCAATACTGTTACACACACTTTAGAGACAATGTGATTTATTAATTTTATAAAGCTGGTGCAGTTATTTGGTTTATTGCTTATCTCCTTCTCCCTTGAGGTTTAAAATGCCAATTGGTTAAAAAATGACCAAAACATGACCATTCAGGTATTAATAATTCTGTAAGGCAGTCTGCAAAATTTGTGTACTCTCAGCTTTGCAAAAAGAATAATAGACAAAGATGCATTTTAATTATTTTGCAAACTAATTAACAAAAGAAGAATAAGTTGGTTATTTACACATTTTGCATAAACTAAAAGAAAAACAATGAAAATCATTATTCAGAATGCAGCCCAGGAGAATATCAGTCTGGTTCCTAAGGACAGACATCACTGTAGATATAACTATGAAGCATCTCATAATTCTAAGACATCTGCACCAGTAGTATCTGAGATTTTTATTACATTGATTGTTTTACCAATTTGTGCACAGCAAAATTTATTGTAATTAATCACTGAGTTTTAATTAGAAATATTCTGGTCTTATTTCAGATCACCATAATGACCCACATGCTGCTTTTTTTTTTTTTTAACCAATCTTTGTGATTTCACTGACTTTTGCCTTTACTAGGTAAAACTAATGTCCTTGTGGGTCCAAACCCAGAAAGTATGGCAAGTAAATTTCTCAGTGATGGTTCTTATATGGACATATTAACCTATCATTACCATATTGTAATGGCATAAAATAATGGTCTTTAGACACCTATTTTATTGAAGCCCTTGGGACTGGAATGTTAGACTCTACTAAAGTTAGCCCCTCTCTCATTATCACTATGATCAATTCTTAGGATGATAACTTTGATGCCACAGAAAGTAACTGCTTTCCATTCTTCCAATAATATGTGACATAAATATCATATTGTTTTTTAGAGCTGATTAAAGCCCCATTGACCTTATGGGTTAAGATAGAAGGAAGAGATTAGAAATATGTTTGTTACTCTCTGAAAAACTGCCTTGAGGAAGCTGAGAGACACGTAATACACACATATAGAGAGAGCAAGAGAAGGAGAGACAGGCAGAGATAAGACTGTAGGGAGCCCAAAAGACTCTTGCTTCCATTTTTGGATAAAACTGTCCCTGAGACATTTTTTAAACATGGTTGTCTCATTTACTTTAAAACGAACATCAGATCAAAACCTACTTTTGGTGCTAGATTTGTTCACTTCATAAATTAATAAAGTAACATACAAGAAATAACATTTCAAGCTTATGGGGGAAATTGCAACATATAACAATTTTTATCTGATTTTCAGGAAATAGCTGCATTTCTTTACCCTGGAGTTAAGCACAGAGGAACTTTAAAATGCTGGGTGATGACTCTTTCATTCATAACTCCTTAAAAAGATATAAGACTTTGATTTCATTCAATTCATTTTCATTGTTTCAAAAGTGAGTGCATAGGTGCCAGGCATGGTGGCATATGCCTATAATCCCAGATTTTAGGAGGCTAAGGCAGGAGGATCACAAGTTCAAAGCCAGCCTCACCAACTTAGTGAGGCCTTCATCAACTTAGCAAGACTCTGTCTCAAAAATAAAAAAGAAAACAAAAAAACAAAAAAAACAAAAAAGGGCTGGAGATGTGGCTCAGTGACTAGTTGAGCACCTTTGGGTTCAATCCCCGATACCCCCGAAAAAAAAAGTGTGAAAATAGTAATAATTCTCCATAAACATTATGTATGCTTGTGTAAAAGCCAGTGCATTTGAGCTAGAGAGTCCTGTGGGCAATTATCTTTGCAATATGTACGTGTGTTTCATCTGTCAAATACATGGCATTTAAGGAAAACTGCCAACTTCCAGACAATACTTCTATCAGTTTGGGGTTAAAATGAAAACTTGAAACTTGAAAAAAGATTCAAGGTCATAATTTTGTTAATTGTTTACTAAGATATTTCCTTTTCTTTTTCAGTTCCATGAAAAGATCCTGAGTGGGTGAGCTCCTTCTTCAGAAGAGGTATAAGGTAAAGGACTGGAGAATGGCTGTTCTTGCAGTCATCTCACTGCCTTGCATCTTACTGAGATGAGCTTAGGGACATGATATATTCTTTTGCACATAGAAAATTCTCAAGTAGTCTGTCCTTCTCCAGAATGGTACTATGGGGCATGCCCTTTTTAACAGTAATATACCATTCTGCTTAAAGAAAATAGCATCCCCTGTACTGATAAATAATTGGAAAAAAATGAGCTATCCAAAATTGCTTTTCCTGTGATTAAATAGGATTTTGTATAAAAAATTATCAGTAAATATTCATATTATATTCTCATTAGGTTTAAGCCCTGTGTTATGGCTAGAGTTCATTTCTTAGTAAAAGACGTAATCATCTAGTATCAAATAATACATTAAGAATGTTTAAGAAAATCAGATGAAAATGACCAATTATATGGTAACAGATCTGTTATAAAATTAGTGATAATCAAAGAACAGAGCCTATTTTTTCAATTTGGGAATTATTCTTTTTCAGTTTGAAATTCATACTCAAATTTCAAAATGGTGTATTTGCACCACAAACATTCCCACCTAAGCATTGAATGTAAACACCCAAACAAAGCACCCGTAACACCTGAAATCACTCAGGCCCAGAGGACTGAATGATTTCAGGTACATCGTACCACAAAACTCTATTGACTCTATTTCCTCGTAGAGGGAATTAAATTTGAAAGAGGTGAAGAGTAATGGTGAAAGCTGGAGAAAGCTATGAAAGATTGTCTTATGTTTTCAATTTCATCTTGTTCTCCACTCTTGGTCTTAAAGGTGATTTATCCACATATAAAAAAAAAAAAAGTAACTCAGATTCGCATTTACTGCTGTCCAGTAGGATTTTAGGGCTCTTTTCCCATATTCTGATCACCACCATCAGGAGAGAATATCTAACTCTACAAAAATCAAGTAAATACTTGAGATTAAAAGTGTTTTTACATGTGAAAATATTCTTGTATTAATATTAGTAGGTTGTAACACATTTTTCAATTTTAAAATCAAAACTCTATACTGATTTTACATGGAAACACTGTATAAAAGATGTTCTTTATTCCTTGATGTAATGGTTGGGGCACATCATTTATATGCTCATGATCCTTTCCTCTTGCTTAGCTTCTGCTATAGTTATGCAACAAGAAAACAGAGGGGAGGGTTCACTTTGGCATCATAATTTGCATTAACAAAACAGATGTGTTGAATGACATTGCTTGACATTGGCGTCTAAGTCATTGTTTATCAGAGGAAGACACAAGGTGTAGCCACGTATGGTAAACATTGATGGTTCTCAGGGGAAAAAAATAACTGTCAGATAAGTTGAAAGGAACAGTGGGAACTCAGAAAGGACAAAAATTCAATGGCAGTACTGTAAAACAAAATGGAGACTAACAAAAGCAAAGCCAAAGTGAACAGCTGTTACATATAGGTGTGTACATATACATTTATAATTATAGTATCCCATTAGAAGAAATACTTCATTTTCATGTATAAAACCTGGCTATAAAATGACTCCTTGATTAGAAATCATAAGAGAATGCAAAAGTGTTAAAATGAATCTTGCCAGTTGCATTCTTTTTGAACAACATTCCAAATATCAAATACCACTGTGATGCTTCAGTGATGGCATACAATTATATTTAAGCCTCAAGGCACAATGAAAGCGAACAGTTTAATCAAGTAGACAGTATTAGAGCATGTTTCTCAGCAATGTCTCCCTTTATGCTTGCACAGATCCCTACTGTGGTGTTTATCTAACTCATCTCCATTTCTAGAAAGCCCAGTGATTTTCTCTGAATAATCTTATTTAGGTTGACACTCTTTGGGGGCTGATTCTGCTCTCTCTGCATTGTTGTCAGGAGTGTCTACATGGCAGAGACTATTACAGTCTTCTCTGGTAAATTTATTTTACATTAATTTTACTTGATTGAAATAATAATAATAATAATAATAATAATAATAGTTATTATTATAATTGTAATTCCTCAGCCTCTACTCATCATCAGCATCTCTCTAGAAAAGGGTAGCTATAATTTCTTCTTTCAATGTCTTGTAGAAATGTAGGGATTGGGGGAAAAAAAGAAACCATTGCTATTGCATATTAATAATTTCTATCTAAGTGACATAGTTGTGATAATTTTCTCATTAATGGAGAATTAATTTTGAAGGTTTGAACAATTTGGGGGCTCATATAGTAATTCAGTATATCTTATATGATCCTAAAATATTTAACAATTTAATTTTAAAAATGCCTGGTTGGAACTAAACAGTTTGGATATCATCTTTTTGCTGAATGATAATTTGAGCATTACTCAGAATTTGATTGAAGTTGTCTGTGGATATTATAAGATTAGACCACAGTAATTTCTATTAACTAAACTTTCCAAGATGTTAACAAGTTTTTACAATGTATACCTCCTCATCATCATAAAATTATAAAGAGCACAAAATCTAAAGAAAATTTTAAAGAACAAAAAATTTGGGCTGGGGATGTGGCTCAAGCGGTAGCGTGCTCGCCTGGCATGCGTGCAGCCCGGGTTCGATCCTCAGCACCACATACAAAGATGTTGTGTCCGCCAAAAACTAAAAAATAAATATTGAAAAAATTCTCTACTAGTCTGTCTCTCTCTCTCTCTCACCTCTCTCTTTAAAAAAAAAAAAAAAAAAAAAAAAAAAAAAAAAAAAAATTTT
>NW_026000005.1:5725592-5748165 GCF_001458135.2 Marmota marmota marmota
AAAAAAAAAAAAAAAAAAAAAAAAAAAAAAAAGAACAAAAAATTTGCAAAATTGTCCGTTCTGACATTTTACCCCATGCAATTTTATGGGAGTCAGCATACAGTCTGTAATTGCATACCCTTAAAATCAAGTATAACAAGAAATAATTTCCACACAAGGTCATTTCTTATCCTGAGGTAGGTTGAACAAAATATGGGAACATATTACCCTGAAGTTTACAGAGTAGTCAAAAATTAGGATCCAAAAGACATATAGAAAGAACAATAAATTCATTAGCAGTTAACAAAAAATGATTTAGGTTTTACTTACACTTATTTTTCTTAGTTTATAATGAAGTATTACCAAGTATACCTAATCAAGAATCAAACTGCTTTTAGTAATTACCACCTTGAGAATATCTATGCAGTTCTTGTGGGTCAGCTAATTCCAGGTCATAGTAATCTTAGCAGTGAATAATGGTGTACTATTATTATTTCATTTACTCAAGAATACAAGTGGTTGATTCAGTGTAATAAAAAAACTGTACCTTATTTAGGCTAGGGAAATAAATCCTGTGCTAGCTTCATTCCAGTTATAGTTTAACTTCCTAAGTTGAATCTGTTTCAAGACTATTATAAAGTATAAAAGATATTTAAATGTTGAATCAATTATCAAAGCTTCCATTCCCCCAACATGTTAAATTTGTGATAATTATTTTGTGAACCTTACCATTTTCAAATGTAATATCAAAACATCAGTCTTTTCATTTCCATTTTTGACATTACATTCTTAAAAAGTAGGATCTTCTAACTTTTACGAATAACCAAACATTATCACTGTTTTCTTCACTAACCTTGATCTAGCCATTTTCTTTTGTTTTAGCAGCCACATATTTTATTCAAGTCCTTGCTATCTTTTACTACAAATACAACAATGGCATTGCAGATATTTGCTGTTGTTCATCCTATTCTCTTTAGTATCTAATTTTGTTCAAAATTTCTATAAAAAATTTTTGGCAACTTAAGAACAGAATGAGCCGATTCCTATAAAAAACTGCCATTTCTTTAAGATTTGCATTTAACAACCTTGGAGCTTATACATACTATTTTTTACAAATTAAACAGTTAATTTTGTTAGGATCAGATTGCCTATGAATACTTGCTTGACTAGACCCAAGTTTCAAGACTTTAGGCACAAAACTATTTGTAAAATAGACCTCTTTTGGGGTTGGGACTATAGCTCAGTGGCAGAGTGCTTGCCTAGTATGTGTGAGGTGCTATGTTTGATCCTCAGAACCATATAAGAAATAAACAAATAAAATAAAGGCCTCCTGTCCATTCACAAATACAAGAAAAAGAAAGAAAGAAAGAAAGAAAGAAAGAAAGAAAGGAAGGAAGGAAGGAAGGAAGGAAGGAAGGAAGGAAGGAAGGAAGGAAGGGAGAAAGAAAGAAAGAAAGAAAGAAAGAAAGAAAAAGACCTCTTTCTGGTTCAAAACCATTTTATCATTTTTTCAACTAGACATATTCTACCATCTATATTAATTATTTTTCTAAATACAAATCCATTTCAGTCCACTTGCACTTAGTTATATCCCCATCTTTTCTTTCCTCCGAACCTTTTTTTGGTAGTTGTTCACTTTTTAGGTAGTCTCCAAACTCCCTCCCCATTAGAAGCACAGGGAAGCAACTTTTAATTCTGAAAGATCTTAAGTTCTTTTCTAATTCCAATTCTTTTAATGCTACTTAAGTCATATTTCCTACATACATATTTGCAAATTAATTGATAGCTAATGTCCTTGAAATCAAAAAGAGAGAAGTAAGCAATGAAAAGGAACTTAAATATTTATATTCTAATTTATCTGGTCTTGAAGACAAGAATCTGTTTTAATTCCTATTGTATAATTGTTAGCCAGTGGTTCTCAAACATTTATTCTACATTAAAATCTACTCCTCCACATAAAGAGGACTATTTAAAATACAGAATCTCTGACCTTCATCCTGAGATTACTGTCTGCAAATCTTCATAGCTAATGCTACTGCAAGTACTATAGGATGAGATCACTCTTAGACACACTTAAAGACACTTCATATCTATTGGAGGAAAATGAGACTAAAAAACAAAAGAAACAAAAGAATTGAAGCCATATAAGTTCATGAATATATCTCAGAACAAATATTTCGTAAATGGTTATACCAAAAGTTCAAGTTTCACTCCTAATTCTATGGTTTTCTCCATGGTGTCAGGTTTGGTTGTATTTGGTTGACTGCTATATTATATAAATTATGAGTTTACATTAGCCACCTTTTTATAATGGAGTTAAGAATTTTTAAATCATTAAATCAGTCTATCTTGACCATTAGATGTCATAGCCAAGATAATCATGAATACCATAATTTTGTTTTATGATTATCAGACTTGAAGGTAACCCACCTGATCCCTGACTCCTGCTAATTATCCTTCTTGAGTGGGATGAGACCTATGAATCTAAGCAATGGTCTGCATATATTATGCTTAGATGATTATAAAAGATTGGGTTGTCTATGTTGCTGGAGTTTCTCTCCATTTTGCTGGCTTTGAAAAAAATTTTCATGAATCCTATCTTTTCAAGGAATGGAATTCTGCCAGCAAACTCATGGACTTTGGATATAGATTGTTCCCCAGTCAAGCCTTCTGATGAGATTCCATCCCTGGTGAGCCCCTTAGTTGTAGTCATGTGAACCTCAAGCAGAGGACCCATTTAAGCCATGACTGACCTCATGACTCTCAGAAACTGTGAAATAACAAATGTGTGCCATTTAGAAGCATTAAGTTTGTGGTAATCTGTTATGCAGCAATAGAAAACTAATACAGCTTTGGTTTGTTTTTATCCATTGGGTCCTATGATTGATTATCCAACCATATACTGAATTTTTCTGTTTCAAGAATATATAAACTGAAACAGCAATCTTTTTCCTAAGTCCTAAAACCATTATCTGAATGAATATGCCTGTGTTTTATTTGGCTGCCACTGGATATAACAAGCAATTAATTTTTCTGTCTTTTTGGTCCTTTTAGCCCCTATAAACCCTTCATTAATTGAACAGACTAAGCATTACTATATGCCTCAGTGAGCCTATTCTATATTAGCTGCTTTATTTACTTTATGTTCCCTGCAGTGTTTTTTAAAAACAGTTTTTCAACATCTAGTAAACATATTCATAATACTTTTTCCCCTCTTATTTAAACTTGCAAACATTCCCTCAAGTTCATTAAACTAGAGCTCAGGAGAGCTCTTGTTTTTATTGCACTCTGGTTTATGATTATACTTTTCAAATGCCTGAGAAAAAAGAGGCTACTGCCAATGAAATTCCTGACCTATGCCAACCTTTCTCATGTTCCCGACATTTTTACCCAGTGAAATATAGTATTCACTATTCAAATAAAATGTAGGCTATTTTATGTATGTGAAGAGAAAGAGAGAGATGGATAGATGTTGAGATTTATTTTTAGTTATTAGTACTGGGGGTCTCAAGGAAGCTGGCAATGCAATTAAAAAGCTTGAAATCCAGAGACCCAATGGTGTGGATTCCAGGTTTTCCAATTCTGACAACCAGGATCTCTGAGGGTAGGGGAAGATTCATGTTCCAGCTCAACCAGTCAGGCAGAGATTAAATTCAACCCTTCTCTACCTTTTCGTATGATTCTTGCCCTCAACAGATGAAATTAAGTGTATGCACACACCGTGGCAGGTGGAGGGGGGGGGCATCTGTTTTACTGAGTCCACAAATCAAAGCCAGATGTCTTCTAGAAATACCCCCCATAGGCAAACCTAGAAATAATGTTTAATAATTATCTATCTTAGCATCCTGTGACTCAGTCAAGTTGATATATAAAATTAACCATTTATTAAGTAAATATGCATGCATGTGCTGCCCATAAACCCTATATATGCTCAGATAGTCAAGTTTCAGTCCTTGGAAAGGCTATTGAGTACAATTAAGTTGCCTAGCAAAGTGGAAAAAACACAATAATTCTTTAATATATTTTTCCCTACTGTAAGTCCCTTTCTTTTGTTAATATGTACTCTATATAGCTTCTAAGTATTAGGTTTCTTGATTATAAAGTGACCATACTGATAGTCACATTCTGTCTCTATTATGGGCAAAATATATTAAGAATATATATGCTAATATATTAAGAATTTTAACCTAAGAACTGAAAGTAGCCAAAGGAAAGTAGGAGAGTATTTTGGCACTTCAGGGTTAGAAAGACATTCCTGAGAATAGCTTAAGCTCAGATGTCCAAAATATATATTGATTTGACTGTTTAGTTAAAATGATGATAATGCACATCAAAAGTCAATAGAGAAAGGAAAACCACATGGCAAAAGGCTTACATTTTTAACAAATAAAAACATTCTATAAATTTATTGTTAAAGAGTCATATAGTCATAGGAAAGAAATCTGAACTTTTAAGTTGCAGAGGATAAAATACATGTGAGCAATACATACATGAAACTATGGTCTGTTTTTGCAGTACTCAGGGAAATTCAAGTTAAAAACAAAAATTAGATAATATTTCTTCATGATTGAGAAGCTATTAAAATAATTGAACACACATACTGAAGGAGATGTATAAAAGAGGACTCTTATTAATTATAATTAGAATGTTAATTGCTATACTCTTTTTGGTAGACAATCTGGTTATATTTTTGAAAATCTAACCAAATTTGATGAATTTCATCCACATATTTATCAATAAATAAAATACATGTACATCAATATATTTGCCATTTTTCTGCTTTGTGCTGATTCATTGCAATTAGAATGGTATGAGGATGTTGGTAGTGAAGATCTGTTGGACATACGAAAGAATTGAGTCTAAGGATGGAGATGAGGATACAGGCAGGGAGTTATTTAAGCATTTCACAGTTTACTAGGACATGTTTTAAAGTCATGAATGAAGCTGTTTTGTTGGTTGGTTTTTATTTTCAGGTTTGAGATGGATTTGAGATCCTTAAGACTTGCTGTTTAGTCTGGATCACCAGTCTCAATAACTCCCTTTCTAAATAGCAGACTTAATCTTAGATATCTCATTCTTTTCTACTTTGTTGTCCATCATCTGCTTTCCATCTTTCGTCTTACAGAATATATTTCTCTCTGATCATGATTCAAGTAAGACCAGGATCTAAGTTTAAAACTTATGAATAAATAATCTTTCTGAAAATAAGAAAAATTTTCTTGAAACAAGGATGCCTAATGTAATTTATTCCACTCAATATTGTCATAGAAGCTATATTCAATGAAACTGAGGTATCACAAATGATTAACAATTTTATAAATTGGGGAAAATTAAATGAAACCATTATTATCCACATGTGAATGGTTATATATCTAAAAGTGTCAAAAGCCTCTAGAACAAAACTATTGGAATTGCTAATGTATCTAATGTTAAAATCAATTATATACTTAGATAGCAGTAATATCCTATGGCAAATGAGAAAATAAGATATTATTTGCCATAGCATCAAAACAGAATACCAAAGAATAAGTCTAATTAAACATGTTAGAAAGCATCTTCATTACTTTGTGATTTTTAAAGAAAGGTTTCTTTAATGGACAGAAAAATCACTTATTGTAGAATAAATTAATTGTAAGTTAAACTACATGAGAATTACAAACTTATGCTTATCAAGAGATACCTTAGAGAGTGAAAAGTCGGGTAAGAGAGTAAAATAAGTCATCTTCAATAATTATATATAATGAAGATTTTCAATAAATATATCCAATGAAGTCTTGTATCCAAAAATAAGAAATAGAAACCTATGTAAATTACTCCTACAAGACACACACACACACACACACACACACACACACACACACACGACTGCCCAAAAGAAAATGATTTTAATAGTCTATAAGATGAAATAGGAAATATGCTTGAGGCACTTCTGCTATATACTGAAGTGTGACAGATGTCTCAAGTTAAAACCTGTGCTGGAATTTATAAGCTGAATGAGATGCTGCTTTTCATGGAATACAATTTTCATTTGAAAAATGAGTGACAAACCAGTTTTTTCCAATTTGGACATTTGTCATGAATTTTCTTGAAACAAATGGAAGTATTTTTGTCAATTGTAAAATTTAACTTTCAGGGAAGAATTAGAAGTTTTCAAACATTGCCACTGTAAGCTTGAAAGCTTACATTATTTAGCTTTTTGATGAGATTAGTCATGATATTAATAAATGTGTGGTGCTTTTAGATCATGTAATGTATGTTTGAAAATTTGTGATGTCTGTGTAGTGCAGGGAACAAATATTTTACAAATTACCAAGGTGTGAAGTAACAAAATCTTGTAAGGGTAAAATTTATTTAAATTAAACATGGATCAAGAGACTTTAATATATGTGTAAAAAATTGCAATAATATGGTTTTAAATTTCACATTGCAGCTGTTTAAAAAACTACTACTGTGGTATAGCTTAGTGGTAGAATGCTTTCCTAGTATGAACAAGGCCTTGTTTTCTATCTAGAGCAGTACCAAAAATAAAGTAAAACAAACAACAACAACAACAAAAAAAAAACAGAAAGATGCTATTGTTTGTTTAGTTATGGGATATTATTGGAAAATATTTACAATTATCTGAAAAGACTTTGCCATTTTTCTAAGGACAGGCTCTTATCATATATTTCAACCAAAATGGTATTTTGCAATTTGCTGAATTCTGAAGCAGACATTAGAATCCATCTGTCTTCTTCAAGCCAGACAACCAAATTTGCAAAAATTTAAAACAGTCTCACTTTTTACTTTCCTCTCTGTTTTAGAGGATATTGTTTTTTTTAAAAAAGAATAAAAATTATGTAAATATGTAATGACATTATTATTGCTATTTTAATGGATTAATAAACACATGTTTAAAATTTTCATACTTTTAAATTTGAATACAGTAAATACTGATAGATATAACCTGTGTTAGCAAAACTCTTTGGGGTTCTTACTGACTTATAAGATCATAAAAAGACCTGGAGACTCAAAAGCTTGAGAACCACTGTTAAGGAGCTGGGAAATTAATCTGTGATGGATGTGCACCTCAAAGATGGAGGCAGTAGAAGGCCAACAGAGAAAAGCCTGAGTTCTGGGATTGACAAAGCACCTTGGTGCTGATGGGTCTCCAGAGCTGGTTTGCTCTGTGACTGACATGATGGATTTCATTGACTTCTGACTATTGACTGATGAAATGCTTTCTTTTTTTTTTTTTTTAGTAATGGTGATAAACAAAAGAGTAATGATTATTTATTTAAAGCAACCACCATCTGAAAGAAATACTGAATTACGTTATTTTCCACCTTGGATTCCTCAGTGATCCCCTGGGTACTGGCTAACGTGGGAACTTCTTGGCATGGCTCAGGATGCCTTCATGATCTGGTCCTGTACTATCTGTTCAGTCTTGCCTTCTTCCACTGACCTCACACATTTTTCATCCATTTATATCCATTACTTAAGTATTTTTCACTTTATCCCATTCTTTTTCATATGATGATGTGGTTCCTTCTGCTTGCATTTTTTCACGGTTGCCCTGTTGGCAATGAAACCCTTGTGTTCTTACCCAGACTCATCTAAATCAGCTCTCTTTGCTGAAGCTTCCTCACAAGGAATTAGACACTCTGCTATCTTTACACATCACATATTTCTTAAAAATAGCATTTACCTTAATATAACGCATTGATCTTTATCCTTGGACTATAACATCTAGCACACAATGGTAGTTATTTTTATGTTAGTATCTCTAATGACTAACATTTTTTTCCAGAACATATTAGAAAAAAAATAAATGACTAAACCAATTGTAGTAGATAAAAGAAGGAACTTATTTATATTATGCTTTGAGCTTTGTTGTTGCCTGGAAGAGTCTACAAAGGAAAGATGTAGGGGAAATAGAAATAGGAATTATAAGTTGAATTTTATCACTTTTCTACACTTAACAACATCTAGTGGAATCAGAGACAATGAAAGACTTGATTTAATAGTGAGTTCCTGCTGTCTGGTTAAGATAACAGAGCAAATTAAAGAAAGGAGGCAAAATTGGCATGCTATTAACAAAACAGTTCTTTCTGAATTATAAGGTCAGATAAGTCTATGAGAAGCAATATGTAGGTCATCAAAGTCTCCTCTCTGTGGTAATTTATTTGAGTTTTTTTCCCTTGTGAATTTTAGTGGTAAATGTTCACAACCCTTTCTTGATCTTCCTTTTTTTTTTCTTTCCTATTCTAGGCCTCAATGTCAGTTTTATTTTATTCTTATATGAGTTGCTATTCTTTGCCACTTCTCTGGGTTCTTCCTGTGTTAACACCCTTGTACATCTCAAGGCTCCACAGTTTGAGATGTGATTGATATGGAATGAGTCATTATCATCTCTCCCCTAGAACATTACAGCAGTCTTTGAAATAATCTCCCTTCTTTTCTCTTTCCTCCTTTGGAGAATTGAATAATTTAGAATACTTGCATGCCTATCTCTGGGCTTCCTTCCTTCCTGTGGGAGGTTTATATATCTCTGAATTTTTTAACCTTTATTTTACTTATTTACTTTTATATGGTACTGAGGCTCAAACCCACTGCCTCACAAGTGCTAGGCAAGCACGCTACCACTGAGCTACAACTGCGGACCCACATCTCTGATTTTTTTTAAATTTATTAGTATCTTTCAGTTATCCATAATGTTAGGGTTCATTTAAGCATAATTATTCAAGCATAGAATAGAATTTGCTCTAATTCAGTCCCTAGTTCTTCTCCTTTCTCTTCCCTCTTCTTTCCCCGTTCCCTTCTCTCTATTCAATGGATTTTTTTAACTCATTTATACTTTTTAAATTAAATTAGTGCCTAGTATATATGCATAAAGGTGAGATTTGCTGTGGTACATTTATATATACATAGGAAAGTTAGGTTATATCTGTAATCATCTGATGTGAAACTTGACCCCTTGACTTGCTTTAGTCAATGAAATTTGGTTAGAAGTAACCCAGAGCACTTTTGAGCAGGTTGGAGAGTGAGAAGTTTGTACACCCTGGCTTTTTCCTAATCTGTGAGACTGGCTTAATTCCAGATAGCAAATGTTGTATATCTGCCTGTGTCCCAGAAAGAAGTTATTATGGAGCAGAGCTGCAGATGACCCACAGTGGTTATATAATGTGAGAAAAAAAAATAAAAAAACAAAACAACAACAATGACAACAACAACAAAAAAAAACCTCTTTATTTCTTGCTTGCTTTTTAAATCTGAAATTTTAGTGTTATGTGCTACAACAGTATAATTTAATTTGATCTATCACCATATTACCCCTCCTATGCCCAGTATTTTCTCAATACAGTAGCCAGAGTAAGTCTTTTAAAGCTGTAAGTCAGATAATGCAACCTATCTCACTTAAACTCTGAAATGACCCCCTATTCGGCAAGAGAAAATACAAAGTTTTAGGATAGCAGACAAGCCCCTGCCTTAGCCCTCTGCACTCAGTCACGTAGCATTAAACACTTGGGCCTTCTTGCTCTTCCTTGAAGATATGTGTCTACCTTAGAAACTTTGCACTGATGATTCCTTTTATGCCCTAGCTAACCTCACCTGCTTCAAGTCTTTTTCAGAAGTTACTTTCTTAATGAGGCCTACCTTGACAACCTTGTTTAAATGATGACCCATTGCCTGCATACTCTATTGCTTCTCTTGCCTTTGAACTTACTTTCTAGTCTATGTAACTGGTTACAGGAACTATTGACTATTGGCTACCTCTCAACAGAGAGTTTTGTGAAATTAGAGATCTTTGTCTCTTTTGTTCACTCAACAGTGAACTAGAATAATGGCTGACATATAGTGGGAAGGAATTGGTAATAAACATTAGACAAAAAAAATCAGTTCTATTTCTGACTTCTATCGTATTTACCTCAGCTGATCTGTGAAATCTAATCTATGCATCTTTTAAAACATAAATTTGTTGAAAAAACTGAAGGTAAGGCCAAATATGTGGTACATGAGTGTGGTTGGTGCTGCTCTTTTAACAAGAGCCCTCTAAATGAAATGTGTGTTTGGCTTTATGCCTCCTTTTCTGGGGACTTTTTATTTTTATGTGAATAAAAGAGGAAAGAATTAGAATTACTCAGCTGACTAAATAGAGATTATCTATTTGATTTCTTTTATACATGGCAAAATAAAGGGACAAAAGTATTAAGTAATTTTCCTATTGCCTTTCTTCCCTCCACACTATTAGTCAGAGAGAAAGGGGGAAAGAGCAAAATAAGAAGCTTTCACTGAAGAACTTAATCATGGCTCTCCTGCTCTGAGGATTAGCCTGAGCAGGTCCAAGCATTGAGAGCAAGAAAGCTTAGAAGTAGATGAAAAACTACTTCATCTTGGTATTAGATCATACACCATTGTATTACTGGAAAAAAATTGATGGAGATGAAAATAGCATTGAAAAAAGGATCAAAAATTTGTACTTGAACCCTGTTGATTCCAAATCATTCTGTAATATGATTATGTTGCTATTTTTAAAAAGTATTTTATATGTACTTGATTCTGTCTCAAGATGACTTCCTAACTTGTCTTTGCAAATTCAACAGTCAATAAACTTTGCTTTTTATAGCCACTATTTGAATACCAAATGAATACCTGTATAATTATAGGGCTATATTTTCTTAACATACTTGATGTCTGATAATACTACATGAGCCATTTAAAAGTATCTTAATTATTTATCATGTTTTATTTCATTTACTTTAAATATTACTTTTGGAGAGTAATTTCTCAGTCAAGTCATTTAACATTCTAGAGCACATGAAATGTTAGACTTTCCCCAAAACAGATGTAGTTTACAATATCAATTGCCACCATAGTGCCCAATGCCTTTAAGAGCTCATTTTTGAAGATTAAGAAATGCCTATGGGGGGTAAAAAACAACAACTTACATTTAAAGAGATGAATGTGCAATTATAAAAGCAATTATAAAAGCTTCTGACTGGATGTGGAAAGAAAATGTTATTTAGGAAGGTTTTTTTCAATGGCCCTTCTAGTCCTGAGGGAAAACAGTCATAGAGGATAGAAAAATTCAGAAAACTAATATTTTTGTTCAAGAGAAGAACCTAAGGAATTAGCCCTCCAAGGTATTCTTTTACATAGAATCAGGGAGTCTTGATATTTAATCAGTTTTAATTCAGAAATAGGAATGTTGTCAGCAGGCTAATGAAATGATAGCCTTTTATATCTGTCAAGTAATTTATGATGCAAAGAAAACCTCTACAGCCATGACTGGGATTTGTTTTGGAAATACCAAATATATGATAGCTGTTCTGAAGTTTCCTTATGGTCTAACAGGAACTCAGATATTCTGCTTCATGCTATACTTCTTAATTTTCTTACTTTTGGAAAGTTAAGTGGTGGTCCCTCAGTGTACTGTATCTACAAAAAGACCACAAAATTTGGTTCTTTCAACCATGAAATTCAAGTGTATCTCAAAGATTAAAATACACTTTGCTTTGCTTTAGAAATTCTGCCATCTAACATTGGGCTAAAGGATAAAACCCAATTTGAATATTTCAATTACCTTAGGCCCTTGACTGACATAAAATGTTAAACTGTATTTGATTTTTAAAATATCTTCAACACAGAGTCATCTGTTTGTGTCTTTTCTACCATAAAGTTATAATTTAGACAAAGTTTGTCTTTGACTTACTCTATCTCCCTTTATGCATTTTCTATTCTAGTTAACTTAATACTTTTTGAATATTGCTGTTTAATTCATTTGCTTTTTCTACATTAAAAAAAACTTACTCTCATGCAGGATTTTACAAAAGTACTAAAAATAATATGTAAAAGTCTAATGAGACTTAGTGTGCTGCTCTCACAGTGATATTTGCAATTACTTTAAGACAAAGAAATGTCAGGTATCAGAAAGTAATTTAAGAGGGATTTGAAGAGATTATGAAGTCTTTCTGAATTCCCTGCCATCATACCACAGAGTGATTGCCTATTCCGCTCAATATTTTTGGCCTATGGATAGCATGCATGCACTTTGCCCCAGTGGTTTGTTGGGAGAGTCCAAAAGTTCAGAAACAATAAAGGAAAAGAATCAGAAGATCAAAGATCAAAACAGAAAATCCATCCTTTTATGATGTAAAACAGCACATATGGCAAATAATATAATGAACTCACAGAACTTATTCCTTCTCCATGTAAGATTACACAAACTAACTCCTTGAATTTTCTTTGCCATAGTAATCAGATAAAAAATAGAAATTATATAAATATTAATAAAAATATTGGTTAATTTGTGATAAATGCATAGCATAGAGTATTATATAGATATTGATATTTAAAATGAGTTAAAATTAGATTTACTCAAAGAGAGGTCCTTTGTATATTATCGTATTGGAACAAAAGAGCACATCTTAAAGAGTATAACAGAATTCATATTATATATATAGTATATATATTCATATTATCTATATTATATTATATATTATATATATTCATATTTTATATACATAAAAGAAAATCCTGCTGTGTTTGCAGACACATAGGTGAATATTTCAAAGGATGTCCACTTAACAGTGGACACTGATTTTGTCAGATATATTTTATTGGAGGAGAGGACTTTAGGCTATTAACCATTTCTTTTTAAAACTTTGCATTGCTTAGTTTCTTATAATAAAACTACATTTCTTTTTATGATTAAACATTCAAAAAATAAAAGGGGAATGTTTTGAGATTTTTTTTTCTTAAGGGACATCCTGACATGAACAGGATGAGGGGAGCAGAAATACCCCAGTACTGCCTATGACTGATCTCTTCCTCCCATGTAATCCCCAGGAAAGCCAATGAAAAAGTGGGGTAGTTTTCTCTCCCTGCCAACAAAAGAGCACTCTGGCCTGCCCTCATCTGTTTTGTCCAGCTCTCCAGGGGAAATCCTCATATGCCTAGCCAGTGCATTGCTGTTTTGTCAGTTCAGTTAGAAAGGAAATCAAGTGTAGGATAAGAATTAAAGGCACTGGATTATGGTGAGGTGTGTGGGTCCAAAAAGAAGAATATTTGGTGTGAGAAATGTGAGGTCAGCTGTGTAATGTGAAGAAATGCCACAGTCTGGCTGGGCACAAAATCACAAGCCACTCAAGCAGGAACAAACTTTATTTCCAAAACTCCCGCGGATGCCATGCATGTGGCCTTCTCCCAGGACACACTACACCAACAGGAAATCCCTCCTCTGGAATTCCCTCCTACCGCACTTCCCCAACCAATGGGAACTCTCCGGGAGTCCCATGAGAGCTCCAAAGTAGCAGGCCCAGGCGGACATCAGGGGTCTAATCTCCAATTGAATGCACATCTTAACATAATCATTATCATCTCAATGGTTTGCTGGTGTCACCTTTCAACCAAAAATGCCATGCATCATTCCTACTTGGCTATGGCTCTCATCAAGGAAAGAAGATAGAAGAGAAAGAGAGCCTATTAGAAATAACTCAATGATTACTATATCAACCTTAAAATACTGATAAGATGCAAGTACAGATCTTGTGGTGATTTGATCCAACATTGGCTTTCAGACTTGAAAATAATTTTTAAAAATACCCTAACAGTGGTCTGAATAGAGGCCATGTGAATTTATGGTTATAACTTTCTAAAATATTTTCATTAGATTTCTCTTTGACCAAAGTTGACAAGTTGTTGCAATACAGAAAACTTAAGCAGTATGTTGTTTAGTCAGATTTGGGTGATAAATCTGCCTAAGAAACAATCCAGCAATCCCAGTGACTTAAACAATTTTAGGACTCAGGCAAACTTTTCTGCTAACAAATAGCAGGAACACAAAAGCACAAGCCAAACATGCAGGCTAACTGAAAGTCCTTAAATAGATGTAGTTTACCCTTGTCCTCACATAACACTGGTGGAAGCAGGTGATATAGCCAAGCCCACACGTGGAGAGAGACAGGGGGTACATTCCACCCCAAGAGGGAGAAATTGAGAAATCACAAGGGAAAGGGTATGAATGCATTTTACTTCCCCCACCCCTTTTTTCTTCACACTGGGGATTGGATTCAGGGGCACATTGTCAATGAGCTACATCCCCAGCCCTTTTTATTTTTTGTTTTGAGACAGGGTCTATCTAAGTCCCTTAGCGCCTTACTAAATTGCTGAGACTGGCCTCAAACTTGCAGTCCTCCTGTCTCAGCCTTCCTAATTGCTGAGATAACGGGTGAGTGCTGCTGCACTGGGCTCACATCATTTTTTTTATAAGGAGGGACTGGATAGCTGATAACAGGAATCCAAGATGGGGCAGGATCACAGGGGTCACTCCCTTTTATTAAGCCTAGAATGTTTCAGTCCTAACAAAGACTGTGCTCTGTTGTTCTTAAACTTCTCTTCCACTACAAAAATAAATCTTTAGTTGGTTCTTTTTTTAAAAATAGTTTTGTTTTAATTGCAGATGGACACAATACCTTTATTTTATTTATTTATTTTTTATGTGGTGCTGAGGATTGAACACAGTGCCTTGCATGTACAAGGCAAGCATTCTACCACTAAGCTACAACCCCAGCCCTTTACTTTATTCTTAACATTGTGATTTAAGGAAGCAACAGGAGAAATGGAATAGCAAAACACAGAAATCAGAGTCTTTTCCCACTTTCTAAAGCAGGTCTGCCACTTAAAATTTCTGTCCCATACATAGACAGAGGGATTTAAAGGAAATAGGGAGAGGAGTTTGTCTATGTGAAATCTAATACCACCTGTGATTGTCTGCTATCTGAGCGTGCTCTAATCAGTACCAGAAAATAATCAATGATTAGCAATTCAGGGACATGAAGAAAAAAAAAGAGGCACCAAACATTTTTTCCTGCTCAGTGAGTACACTGCAGAAGTTGTGTTATTCTTGGCCTGTGCAGCATTCATTTTTATTTCTAGAAAAACCATTATTGCTTTACCTATTCATCATTGTGCATACTTCGTGTGAAGCAAATTTAAACCCTGCTCTGTGAGTGACCCTGTGACCAAGGCTTGAGTGATCAAATCATATCCCAGTGATGACTTTAAAGGTGTTCTAATAAGAGCTCAGAAGGCTGTATTCTAGGACTTTTATTAGGAATATTGAAAGAAAGCATTCCCTCCCCTGCCCCATGGGAACTGCTCTCAGAATGACATGTAAGTTGAAAAATGTAAGCAGCAATCTTTCTACCATGTGCTGGGACCTGAGACTTTGGCCAAGGCATAGCAATGCAGAACTACAAAAATCTGTTCTTGGTGGTATGAGTTCATTTTCTGTGTCTAGCAATGTCTGAAAATACCTCTAGACTTCTATAAGTCAAAAAAAAAAATCATTAGTTGAGAAATTTCTAGTATTGACCAATTATTTTTGGTTGGATTTTCTTTTATTTGATAATAGACAACTTGCCAGTTAGTTAATATTAGCATCTGAATTTTGTCTAGTTTATATTAACACCTAGCCAAACATGCATATCATATACCACAATACATTTTAATCACATAAAATATTTGTTATATAATTACATTTACAAATTCTTTCAAAAATTCCTCTAAATGCTCAGTATCATTTAGCCATAAAGAAAATAATTTTGCACCATTAAAAAAAAATGAAGTCACATACATTTGGAACAGAATTAAATTTCTTTTTAAAATATTTGTTTTTTATTTGTAGTTGGACACAATACCTTTATTTTACTTATTTTTATGTGGTGCTGAGGATTGAACTCAGGGCCTTGCACGTGCTGGGCATGTGCTCTACCGCTGAGCCACAACCCCAGCCCCAGGAATTAAATTTCTTACAAAATATATTATTTTTTATTTTTTCTCTTTTTGTAATTAATTCTTGCTTTTCCCTCCCCCCAATGTAATTTAAATTTTGAAAGATTCTTACATGGATAGAATTTTCATGATAACCTCTAATTAAATGTGGAAAATAATGCAAATACTGTCTCAAGAAGGTGCAAAATTATTTTCTTTATGGCTAAAGGATACTGAGCATTTCGAGGAATTTTTTAAAAGAATTTGTAAATGTAATTATACAACAAAGATTTTATGTGATTTAAAGGTATTGTGAAAGATGATAAAAAAGCATTTTATTCTCAAAGAAGGAATGGTAATTTGCTTGAAGATTGAGACCAACAAAGGGACTACATTCTAACCTACTGCCAATTCCTTGTGACTTTGGGGGAAATAACTCCACTTCTTGGCCAAAAGAATTAACTATAAAATTAGGGTACTGAATGAAATCACTTCTAAAGATGTCTTTCCCTATTGAATGCTTTATGTGCTGTCATATTGCATACATCAGTTTCACTTTAAATAACATGCTTTCATAAATTAATGGAATATTACCTGTGTGTTTTTATAAATGCTTGTAAAATCCAAAGAGCAAAACTATGCCCTCAATTTTACTTTTGGAGAAATAACTACATCCTTAAGCATATAGAACCAAGTAAGGGAATCCAAAGTGGTTTAATTTACATAATCTCAGCTTTGTCTCTTAAGCAGAACAAAGTGAAGATAATGCTGACCAATTCACTATGCATAACACATCCTGTGACTCTGTGGCTCATGCTGACACATTCATACTGTTTATCTGAGAGTAAAATAAAAAAAAATTATTATGCAGTATGTTGATGCTCCAGCAAGCATATTCTCAAGCATTCCAAGTGCTTAATTACAAGCTAAACACTGAAACTATGGTCTAGAGAGGTGACTTACTTTGGGACCAATACAAACTTACATTGCTATTGAACAATCTGGAGAGGTTTGAGAAGTGGATTACTAAGAGATTTTTTAAAAACTAATTTTCTATACTGGATTAGTAGAGGTTCTTACTTTTTATTAATTTGTATCCCCTTTAGAAATCTTTTTATTTATCTTATTTCTTACATTTGCTTGAAAAATCCTTAAGAGTCTTTGAGCTAAAAGAAAAGAGAGTTTTAAAGAGATTTTTTGTTGCCTAATTCAATAGAATTTTCAAATAAGGGAAATGCTATTAAAATAGTATTAAGTGTGTCTTTATGCTGGTACAAACTTGATGAGTATTAAAATACACACATACATATGGTTAAAGATTTAGATAAAAATAGATAAAAGTAGGAGCAAATTTCCCTTGGAAGTATTGCATACAAGATAGCATCCAGCTCACTCTGAAGTACAAAAGAAAATACATGCACTATAACTATGGAAGTAGAATATTATTTGGTTTGTTGTCTATAGCATAAACTATGGATCATTCAACAAAAATACCACTGTAATAATAGTAAATATTAGCCTGGAAGTAAACATTACTAATTTGTATGTATTTATTTTACAAAGGTGACAAAACTGCTTACAATTATAAATGCATTGCAAATGATTAAAATAAACAGCTGAGAAACTAAATGTAGGAAAATAAGGGTAGGAAGGCAACAAACCCAGACATTTGTAGAACCCAGATAGAAATATTCATCAGATGTCCTACCAGTTCCTAGAATTAGCCACAATTAGTTCTAATTCTTTAAAGCCAGATAAAAGTGCAAATCATGATCCAGTAGAATATCATTTTTTAAAGATAAATATGAACCCATGTTAATGATAAGATAGAAGTTTCTAGAACTTGAAATTTTTCCTATGGAATCTTCTGAACAATGCATGATATAGAAAGACACTCTGATGTGCAATATAGTTTATTCAAGCCCTATAATAAATATAAAAATTATTTTGATATGTCTTTTTAAAGTAATGTTTCTTTGAGATGATTGATATAATTCAGTGGAGTCCAATTAAGAGTGATTCTATGTTATGCCAAAATAATGCAGTCCATTTGTATTGATATATCATCAGACTATTAAACACAGTATTTTAAATTATTATTATGATGGCATTCTTGGAGAATGATCTATATTTTATGTTACAGAAAATAAGCTAAATAGCATTCTACTTCCTTAATTATAGTGCATGTATTATCATTTGTACTGCAAAGTGAGCTGGATGCTGTCTGGTATACAATTAATTTCATACAACACAAATAAGCAAATCTTCTGTTAGGTGGTAAGTTTTAAAGATGAAAACTTCCTGGATGCTTGCCTTGGGAACTCAAGTTCTAATAGAAAAAGCTCTCAAAAGCAGAGAGACCACTTTGTTCCCTTATCCATCAGTAGCTCTCCTAAGAAGCAGATGAATGAGATGGTCTATAAAACAATCTAGAAGATATTGCACTCTTTAGTGCTCTCCTAAGAACTGCGTTAGAAATTTTATTGACAGTGAATTAAATTGCACTCACATTTATATTCAATCTAATAATCATCAATCTCTTTGAAAGATTTAGATTAAAATGGAGACATCAAGTTTTTTTCTGAAAGATGTAAATTAATCCAAGAATACTAAAAAGGAAATAAAGTTTTGCTTACAGACTTCACATAGGTAAAAAGCAGAAAATTTTAGAAGTAATGAAATATAATGATGGGTACCCAGTTCAACTCATTGGAAAAGTAGGTCCTTAAAATGGGTTTAATAATAAAAAACAAAGTTGATAATATTTACATTAGCAATCTTTTTCAGGGTTTGTGGATTTAGAATATCCTTAGTGGTTGATTGTCAATTTTGTTTAATTTTGGTATCTTTTTAATATATTTTAATTTTCTATAATGAAGATGTATATGTTCCATAGTAGAAAACTGTGGGGAAAAAATGTACATCTACCACAATTGGAGTATGATCTACATTTTATGTTACAGAAAATAAGCTAAATAGCATTTTGTTTTCTTAATTATAGTACATGTATTATCATTAGTATTGCAAAGTGAGCTGGATGCTGTCTGATATACAATTAATTTCATAAAACACAAGCCAGTCCTCTTTAGGTCATAAGTTAGGTGGTAACTAATGTCAATTGCTCTTTAATTTGGTCCCCCTGAAAACCTTAATAACATAATCAGATTTAGTGAGGTCACTAAAAACTTTATGGTTGCCTCTAGACCTCTTAGTTAGAATATTATAGAGCTAGAATACATTTTACCTCAGATAAAATATCTTTTTTTTAATAAATAAGAAAAAAAATCCATTTCTCATATAATGAGAGATAAACACAGTATTATTTCTAATATTTGTTAATATTCTGATTAATTAACTAATCTGATTCTAATCTGATTCTTTTACACTATGCTGGAAGAGGAAGGATTCGTAATTGTTTGCTTAGTAAAGTTAAACTCATGAGAAGTCAGAACTTTTATTAGGCCCTGGAGAATGTGTACAATTGAAAACTGTTCCCAATACTATCTCACTTTAAGAAGTGCCCAAGTGTGAAGTCACTTTTCCCATTTTGGCACATTCTGTCTTTTACTTTGATTTTGAGTGTCAACGTGACTGATACTCAGGTAGTTAGGAAATCATTACTTATGCTCCATGCTTCAATGGGTACTGAGTCCATTCCTCTTCCGTTGAAAAAAAATCCAGATCCAGGTGGCAGATAGATGATTGTGGAATTTCTGTCTTCATTATCACATGAGCCAATCTTCCTAATAAACCCCCTTTTATTTATCTCTTTATATATTCTATCACTTTTGTCTCTGGAGAACCCTGACTAAAACTCTAAAATAACCTAACTAGATAGAGAAAATATTACTGGCTCCATTATTTCCTATTATGGTTTCAAGATGGTTCTTGCCTGAACTGTTACTGTTGTGACATTGTAAGAGGGATGAAAGCAAATTGGTAAGTAGCATTATTAACTATGGTAGTTCCATATAACACTTTAAGGTGATCACTTGACCTTTAAATATGGAGTTTACATTTTAAATTTCTGTAAAGTTAAAACAATTCATATGAAGGTGAAATTTTTTTAATATTTTGAGTTTTCTGAGTCTACATAATCACAATATTTCAAATCTGATTTTTTTAAGGCAAGAAATCATATTGCAAATATGTTTTTCTCAGAAATTTCATAATGTAACTGGTGAATCTCTGTAATTGGTGCTTACTATTTTCAGGGGAAAGATAGGCATAGCACAAATGTAACATAAAAATCTTGGTGATTTTGGTTAAAAACTTGAGTTATTTGGTAGTCAGCATAAGAGATCTTTGGATAGTTCATAGTGTAAAAAGAATCAAAAAACTTTTCACCAGGCAGGATTCCTCTGGGCCCAAGTCCATGTTTAGTCACTTAACCATTTATTAGACATGCTAAGTTTCAAGGGATATGAAAATTTTATGTAAAATAAAGTGAATAAAAAGAAAATATTGAGAAATTTTGCATGTTTGTAATTAAAGTTTTCATGATATAAAAAGGAATAATACATAATCATGCAGCCACAGATCACAACTTTCCACTAGCCATGTTGGATGGCATCCATAAATTCCCAACTCATATTTGATGCTTGTGAATGGGGAAAAATTGTTTGACAAATCTTTATTCTATGTAGAATGCTATAGCTAAGAGAAGGATGTTTACACTGTCAGAGGTGTTTTCAAGACTCACTTCAATTCACACACTACTGGATCTTATTTCTAGTTGTGTTTAATTCATTAAGCTTGGGGGGAAATTACAGTATAACTTAGGTAGGGCATTGGACATCATAGGTATTCAGTAGGGATACAAATGAATGATGTTTAGATCTTATGGGGCAAACCAATTTCACTGGATATCTAGGTTACACAGAAACAATAGATTTGGGAAACAAGTAATCTCTAATGCCCAGCAGAATTCATATCATTGAGACAATTTCTGACTTGTATTAAATTACACAATCTTTTTTCTATCCCCATGCTTATGGAAAGGGTTTACTTTTCAGTAATTGCCTTTAATACCTAAGAATTACTTGTATAAAATTGTTTTACCTTGAATTTCTTGTGGTTGACTCTGAACCATCCTATTACCACTGAACTTGTCTTTATGTTTTCTGCCTCTTAAAAAAGGCATTTTGTTTTCTGCAGGGCCACAGTTGTTCAGAAAGTTGACATGCATTAAATTCTTAGTATTCAGTCTACTGCAGTATAGGGAAATGTAATCAGACTTGGTTCTTCCTTTAAAATCTCATTATATAGTGGGTATGGTGGGGTAAAAACAAGCAGGAAACATAAACTATTCATAAGGATAATGGACAAAAGCTTAAATGAGACTTAGGAGACTAGATTCTCAGCTGTTTCATTAACTAGAACTGTAACATGAAATGAGTCAATAACGTTTGTTTCTTAGCTTCTTTATCTGAAAGGTACAAGAAAAAAAATACTTTGATGAATCTTTTTGTTTCTGCAAATTCTGTTTTTGTTGTAATTATTATATGTTCATGTTTTTTGACTTGAATCATAATTATGAAAATCAGTAAAGTTTTTACATATGAAAGGGAATAACACTTAAATTTTAAGGATTCTAATTTGCTTTATGAAATAATATTAAAATATAAAAAAAAATATATGTTCACATAGAAACCTTTGACAATATATTAACATATGAAACCAAAGTTTAATTCCCCCCAAAGGAATCCAAACCTAGAGACACATCGCTAAACTGTGGGTATGCCCATAAAATAAATGATATAAAAAGAAATCTCAGTAGGCAGATACTTAAAATAGGCACAACAAATTATATCAGGGAAGAACAATATAGAGTTTTATTAACCATTTATATTCATTAAAAAAATAGAAAGTGATGGAGCAGAGAGAGAAGGTGACATCTCCTCTAACAATAGAATTGAATAGGATTCTTATGCCCTGGGATCCTGATTCTATTTTCTTGCACCATTTTAAAGAAGGCACATAGTTACAACCTTATCATGTTATGCAGTCACCAAAGGAAGTCCTTGGGAAAAAAAATCAGACTGAAATAATAGTTGACTCCAGGAGAATTTTAAGATAGTTAATAAGCAAAGTTAGCAGAATTGCTTGATCAATTTCCAGATGTATTAGTTTCAGGCCACATTTACCAAAAAATCTTCACCTTGCTTAGACAAAAGAATACTTCTAAGTAGCTATTATTATTAATCGTGAGCAAACAGTGTGGAAATAAGAAAATGCAAATGACAACATAACCTTTGCTCATATGTTATGCATCTAAGTTTCTTGCCAACAGTTCCAGGCTTCCTGTCATGGGACATATGCTAAAGAGTAGTGTGGATTTTATTGTGGATAAAAATCTTAGAAACTATACTTAGTGCAAGGACAAGATTCCATGGAGATTGTTGTCAGTCAATCTGGATGTTCACAGTATTTCGTATCCACCCCTGGATTCAGGATGGGAAAAGAGGAACATTTGGTTTACTCTGTTTTTACCCAGTAGTCCTTACAAATGGAGTACGGGAGCAGACCTCCCTTGTCTCAAGTGACCAAGGGGACCTACAGGAAATAAAAGGAAGGTTAAGAGAATGTTGAATATTGATCTTCTTCTCATGCTCTTCGACCCTACTCTGTTCTTAGTTACTCTCCTTATATCAAAGAAGACATTTGGCATTTGTTTTTTAGGGATTGGCTAGCTTCACTTAGCATAATCTGCTCTAATGCCATCCATTTCCCTGTAAATTCTATGATTTTGTCATTTTTTAATGCAGAGTAATACTCCATTGTGTATAAATGCCACATTTTTTTTATCCATTCATCTATTGAAGGGCATCTAGGTTGGTTC
>NW_026000005.1:5748181-5751571 GCF_001458135.2 Marmota marmota marmota
GAGGGGAGGGGAGGGGAGGGGAGGGGGGATAGTAGAGGATAGGAAAGGCAGCAGAACACAACAGACACTAGTATGGCAATATGTAAATCAATGGATGTGTAACTGATGTGATTCTGCAATCTGTATATGGGGCAAAAATGGGAGCTCATAACCCACTTGAATCAAAGTGTGAAATATGATATATCAAGAACTATGTAATGTTTTGAACAGCCAACAATAAAAAATAAAAAAAATAAAAAAAAAAGAGAATGTTGAATAGAAATTATATCAGGGATTTCCAGAGTTAGAACACTATGTTCCCAGATATTTTGACCATGTATAATTTTACGTGCCTCATAACAAAAACATATTTTTTAATTGTAGATGGACACAATACTTTGTTTAATTTACTTCTTTTTATGCAGTGCTGAGGATCACACCCAGTGTCTCACACATGCCAGGCAAGCACTTCACCACTGAGCTACAACCCCAGCCCCCCTCACTAACATTTATAATTGTGTATTCTCTTATTTTTTCTTGTTAATACCTACAAAAATTTTAGCTCTCATATGAGTACTGTACATCCCTCCAAAAATATAGATTTTGTTTTTTAAATTTATTTTCCTTCCTCTAGTCTATTAAATTATTTATTAATATTCTATTTCCTTTGGGATTGTTGTTCTCTTGCTAGGTTTTTAAATGTAGTATCATAATTTATTTCTTATTTAATAAATATATTCAAGACTATTAAATGTATTCTTGAAGGCTTCATATAGATTTTCATACAAAGTTTATATTCGGCTCTAAGTTTTTTGTCATTCTGTTTTCCAGTCCTCATTATCACTAAAATTATTTAGGAATATTTAGTAGTTGATTTCTAAGAAAAAAACAAAAAAACAATGGAGCTATCTTTCAGTTTTCTTTTCTCATTTTACTGCTTTGCAGTCAGTGAATGAGGAATGAGGCCAATATAATAGGAGCTACTTGGAATTTGTTGATATTTCTTCTGTAGTCTAAAGCAGGATCAATATTGGTAGCATGCCATACATACAAGGGAAAATGTTAGAAATAAAAACCAAGGGTATGCTTTCATATGGTGAAGATCAAGCTTGAAAATTATGATATCTAAGACATATCACAGTATATTTTACTACTGATATTTTGATTTTCAGTGTATCTGTGTAATCAGGTTGTCACCAAATATTTATTGAGCATCTGCTGTGTTCTGGATACCATTCTGTCCTGCTTTCCTCCTTCCTTGCTTGATTGTTTATTTTCTTCTAGTTCTGCTTCCTTTCTTCACAGTAGGTTTGCTGGGTTCATGTAGTAAATTAACATTAGCATGCCCAAAAGGCTTCCTGAGCCTTTTGACTGCTTTCTCACTAGTCTGCTGAAGCAGCTGGGGTATTGTCACATAATTTTCTGAGGAAGGTTGTTTTTTTTGTATGTGTGTCTGAGTTATGAAAGAATCACCCTGAAACCATGCTAGAACTGGTTACATGAAATCTTATCAAGATGTTTTATACTGAGTCAAAGGGATGAGCTCCTGTATAAACAAACTCCTGTTGTGTACATAATCTGTACTATTGTTCTAACCTTCAATATTCAATGCACTGTCTTCATCCAGGCATCACTAAACTATATTAGTAAGGTACTGTAGTGGTCCTTTTTCTGTAAATAATACATTATTTCATAATATGGCTATGCTGTGCTGAGCAATGTTAACTGACTGATTTATGCTGAGCCATGTTTCTAATTATTGATCTAGATCATAACAGAAGGAAGGAAAGTGTATTAAGGAGGATAAGCATCATTTCATGATGCATTTGGCTGTGGAGTGACATTTTGTAATCTCCTTTCAACAGCACACACAGTGCTATACTACAAAGAGGTTGCTTCTGATGGCCTAGGGTTTTAGGGAAATCTGGAAATTTAAGTTTGTTTAGGCACAAGCATCTAAATACTACCTTTCCAGATCTCAGATTCCAACTCTTTTCCTATTAAGGCCCAAACTTAATTATCAAAGAGTGGCTGGGCTGTGTATTCTATCTCTTTTGTGGCTTTACCACCCTTGGAATAAAATTTTACACCTGATTTCAACAAATCTGTCATATTCATGCAGGTAATGAGTATTCTTTAACTATTGCCATTAAGGTTGTCAGGTTTTCAATGGCATATCCCAGGTTCATAACAGTTTGACTTGAGCCTGTTATTTTCTTCTTCAAAGCTTCTGATGAAATCAATGCAAATTGGACAACTCGAGATCCTTATAATGACTTTTGCTCTCAAATTTTTAAGCTAGTACTTTTCCATCCACCTGGACTTCAGTCTAATCCACCATGGGTAAAAGTCAGAGTGATTATGATGTTATAGTAAACCAGATGTCATTATCACTCTAATGCTGATAAGAAGTATCTTGGTTTGTTTCCAATAGTAACAGACCTTGAGAAAAGTGCTCAGGGGCTGGTGTGTTATATGGTGGGTGATCTCAGAAGGCATAAGGAATTTGGGAGAAAAATCAATCACAGAAAGAGAAAATGCCAATTAAAGAATGTGACAATGAGTAGGATACTACTGTGTACAATGAGCCTCGGTGTTGTGGGAATATTGTACAGAGCCTCATAATCATTTCACTCTGGAATGGGAAGTTGGGGTATCTAGGCACCAAATTCAGCTACTCACTGTTTAAGGCTGCCCCTGAAAACATGATATTCTGAACTACTCTTCTAAAGATACAGCCTGATAGAATTTCAGTGATGCTGGAAAAATCTTTTGGGACAGGAGAAGATGACTCAGGCACTTGATGACTGGAAGGGTATGCTGGGAATTGCCAACTGCAGTTAAATGGTTAACATGCTTAGTAAACTCTTATCCATAGGCAACATTTAGAAACATCTAGTATTTATATTCATTCTTTTGTATAAATATGAGAAAAGAGCTTTGTGTGTTTGGATTACATATTAGTTATCACTTGAAATTATATTTGCAAATTGATATTAAGAATTAGCACTCAAAATTTGTGATTATATTTTTTCTAATTTATTTGGTTACCTATGTATTTTCTGCTTTCCCTTGGATTCTTTTTTTTTAATTGATGTCTTATGTCCTATAACAGTTTTTCAAAAGGGATTTATGAATTATAAATGTTTAAATACATAAAATGTCTTCATTTTCTTTATCCTTTGAATGCCATTTTGGCAAAATATAAAAATCAGAGTTGAAAAAGATCTTTCTTTAGGGAAGTCTATGTAAGTGTGTGTGTGTGTGTGTGTGTGTTGACATGTGCTGGCTCTCAGAATGAATGTCAGTCTGAGCACTTACACCTTTCAAAAAAATTTTGAAAGTTTTTTTTATTTTCTTTTCCCTCTCTCTCTCTCTCTCTCTCTTTCCTCCTCCTCCTCCTCCTCCCCC